>NC_055959.1:3056213-3356213 GCF_018492685.1 Alosa sapidissima | reverse complement strand
TTCCCTCTCCCCCTCTCTACTAGCATCCCCTTTTCACTCTGGCCTCTCTCCCACCAAACCCCCTCCTTTTCTTTTCCCTCCCCACCCCCCTCTCTCTCCCTCCCTCCCTCTCTTTTCTGAACCCCCCCCCCTTCTCCCTCTGTTCTCCATTTCAGTCGAGTTCTCCATGTGAGCCGCAATCCCTCATGCTGTCAGCCCCCCCCCCCCCTCTCCCTCTCTCTGTAGACAGACAGGATTAGCATTTTAATTGCATCAGCTCCCTTGGGTATTCTCAGCCTTTCACTGGGAGAGAGCGAGGGAGCAGGAGAGAGAGAGAAAGAGAGGGAGAGAGAAAGAAAAAAGGGGGGAGAGACAAGGGGGGGAGAAAAGGTAAGGGGAGAAAAGGGTAGAAGGAAAAGCAAGGAGAATTGAAAAAAAAAGCTAAAGGAGTCACAGAAGGAGATAGAAAAGCAATGGGAGTAAGAACAGGAGAGAGAAAAAAACAGATAGAGAGAGCAAGAAATATCAACGGTCTGAATTCAAAAATAGAAAAAAACTGTGATGGGGTGATCATGGCAGGCAGACAATAAAAGAGTGTGCATGAGCGAGTGAGAGAGTGAGAAAGTGTAAGAGAGAGCGAGTGAGAGAGTGAGAAAGTGTAAGAGAGAGAGAGAGAGAGAGAGAGAGAGAGAGAGAGAGAGAGAGAGAGAGAGAGAGAGAGAGAGAGAGAGAGAGAGAGAGAGAGAGAGAGAGAGAGAGAGAGAGAAACACGGGAGAAATAACAGCATTCTGACAACAATCACTATTACATCTGGAGTGGGAGACAGGGACAATGGAGCCGGTGCATCTGAGTAACACATGCCAGCATCCTCACACGTAAACAAACAAAACGGGAGACAACAGCAACAACAACAAAAACAGACCAAAAAAAAAAAATCTTCAGCTGTGTTCTGCATCACTGCAGATAACGTGGAGTTGGCCCATCTGCCAACTGCTAGGATGATCAATCAAAACCACAACATGCTCAGGTGCATTAACTGAGCGTGTCACACAGCACTGTTGTGATGCAATCACTTCGATGGCAACACACACATTCAATTAATTAAATGATGGTGGGGTAGTTCAAAGTAATATCTCTATTAGGGGGCCTCTGAACAGTGCACTGCTGTACGGTAGAGACTGTTTGACTAATGCAAAATGACAGATACTCCACACACTAACACAAGCAACGAGGCTAATGGTTCAACGACAACCAGCATGTTTTTACCAGTCGTAACCTCAAAAAACAAACAACTGAGTTTCAGACTGCCGCAGAACGAGAGGGAACAGGAAAGAGAAAGCAAGAAAGCGAGAAAGAAAGAGAATGCCAGAGAGAGAGAGAGAGAGAGATTCCTGGAGAGAGGAGGACAGGGGAGGGCACAGGAGAGTGTGCCAGGGCCAAATAAGCTGCCGAACCCATTGGTCAGTCACTGCCATAAGCAGCTCAGGTTAAGCAGCGCCTGTTGGGCCTATTTACTGAAACCCCTGTGGCACGCACTCCGGCCACTACACATACAATACACTCCTTCTGATTCACACAAATACAACATCTCCCTCCCTCTCTCTCACAAACACACACTCCATCTCTCTCCCCTTCAAACACACGCACGCGCACACGCACAGGCTGGTCATTCTACTTCCTGGCAGAGGGAGTGGTCAGTGGTCAGAGTCAACACAGCAGGATCTGATCCAGCGTGTGAATGGGAGCCACTCACACCTTACACAAACACAGCCACAGGCCCAAGCCAGGCCAACATTAATCAGCCCTTAATTAACTCCAAAAGGGTTTTTATGGACACCTGAGTGCCCTGGAC
This sequence comes from Alosa sapidissima, assembly GCF_018492685.1. Lineage (NCBI taxonomy): Eukaryota > Metazoa > Chordata > Actinopteri > Clupeiformes > Clupeidae > Alosa > Alosa sapidissima. The sequence continues at coordinate 3,354,381 of NC_055959.1, read as the reverse complement.
AATGGGGCTTCTCCATGTTTGGTGTGAGAAGGACAAACACACACACACACACACACACATTCACTCCCACAAGAGTACTCGTTTATTCTCTCCTCTGCTAACCTCAGTGTTTGGCGAGACGACTGGAGAGATAGGGGTGGAGAAGAAGCCATCAGTCTCCAAACGAACTGAGGAGCAGGATGAAGAGGAGGAGCAGGATGAAGAGGAGAAGGAGGATGAAGAGGAGGAGCAGGATGAAGAGGAGGAGCAGGATGAAGAGGAGAAGAAGGAGGATGAGCAGGAAGTGGCCATGTGATACTGTAGCGCTCCTGGCAAAGCACCATACAACAAGCACCAAGCTCACGAGCTCAGTACCCAGGGAGTACGCATACTGATAAAAATGTATATCTCAACCCTACAGCAAGCCGCTTAGGACAAAAACTACGTGCCATACGAACAAATGTATATGCAGGAAGAGGGAGGTGGTTGTTGCAGCAGCGGCCATGTGGGCGATCCTTCTCTCCATCTCTCTGTCTGTCCTCTCTCTCGCCCGCTCTCCTCTGCGCGCGGCTCCAGCTCATCAGCACAGCTGCCTCGCGCCCTAATTAGCACCGCCTCTTAAGGAGCTCCTAAAGACCTTGTGAAAAATGAACGCTCATTTGAGAGGTCGTTAATTTGCACTGTTATGCAAATGAGGTGGCAATTAAGCGATAGATCAGAGGAGCGGCGCCCATTTATAACCGGCGAACGAGCATTATGACAGAGCCAAACAGGGCCGGGGGACTGAGCGCGAGGCAAGTGAGTAAGCACACACACATACACACGTGTATGCTAACCCTGCCGCACCTCACAAACCAGCGGCACACGGCGCAGGAAAAGGGACATGTGCAAGGGAGAGGGAGCCACTCGGGCTGCTGCAGATATCTTTGCAAGTGTGTCCTGCAAAGGCCTCTGGGGTACAGGAAGAGAAAACAAAAACAAAAAAAAAACCCTTGACGACTGGAATCCGAGGTGATGGGGACACCGAGTGTTTCACCTTCAGAGGGAGGAGGATGCTGCTGCTGCTGCTGCTGCTGCTGCTGCGTCTCACCATGTGCATTTACTGCTGGGACATACCGCCATGGCTCAGCCTGGAGACTGAAGCATTCACACCTTTGCGTGCGACAGACAGATTAAGGCTAGATTAGCAGGCAGCTAATGCTTCAATCCATGTGTCATCCATCCTGCCGTGCTCAGAGAGTGGCCTCAAAAGCTTAAGGGGGCGGGAGTGGATGTGTGTGTGGGTGCAGGGGTGAGATTGTAGGGGTGGTGGTGGGGGGGGGGGAGTGTGTGTGGGAGATTGGCTGATAGTTGTATGTGTGTGGGATACTGAGTGGTGGTTGTTTGTGTGTGTGTGTGAGAGAGAGTGTGTGTACGTCTGCGTGAGAAATAGGATGGTCTTTGTGTTTGTGCAAGTGTGATATTGGATGGATGGTGGTAACACAGAGATCCCCATCAGTGACACTTCCTCGAGGGATCATCTCGCTCCACATGAAGACGTCAGACTCCCCACCACCCACAAACAGCACACTTATGAGGGATGACTAGGAGAGCACTCCGACGCTTTAAAAAACATGCGGTGAGATTCCCGCGTGGAGTAGTTCATGGTTAGGTGGAAGGGGGTGGAGGCTCCCATCAATTGTAATTAAACCTTAATTAGTCTGGATTAGGAGCTGGGCTCTGACTCTGCCTGCCCCGCTGCCGCCACCAACACTAATGCATTCCAGCTGAGTCCACATTTACATATCTTTAATTAAGGGGACGCAAGCTTTCTGGGCGAGCTGGACGTGTGATGGGGACACAACCTGACAGGGGCCAGAGGAAGTCGGACAGGGTCTGGATCAAAGGCACCAAAGTCTAGCTGGCTCCTGGACCACCACCACGTCCCTTGCCATGTGAGCTTGTGATGAGAACACATAGTTACTGATGAGCAATTGGGAATGTATCAAATTACTAGGATCATTTTTGTGTGAGCAAGTCTTGTGGCTACAAAACCACACTACAGCTTCTTTGACCATGGGCAGATTGTCAGTACCCACCAAGGTTTCATGGTCTTTGTCATACTGCCTTTGTCATATGCAAAAGGTCTTTTAAATAACACAGGCTCAAGATAGAAAACGATTTTACTAACAGGAGCAGAGCACACTTAAATGATAAATGTTAAAGGTTTTCTGAACTGCAGTGCAGCATTCTTATTTTAGCTGTTATACTGAACTGGTGTGAGAGACGACCTCTCCACAGACGTCCATAAAAATCAAGCTAGCCCTTGTGGTGGATGTACAACTGAGGAATCCACAATGAGAAGATTTTATTCATCTGCAGTACCAGTGGTTAACAAAATGAATGTGCATCAAAAAAGTAATAAATAAATAAGGACCTGTGGGAACAAAACATAAACAACAAAAACACTGTGTGAACCTCTGATACACCACCATTTTCATTCCCAAGACTAAGCACAAGAGCATCCAATCATTGACTTAGATTATTGAAACAAATAGATAGCGTTGGTGGAGAGCGCCTGCGTCCGAGATGCTGTCAGCTGGGTGTTTATCAACGCTGTGCAGCGATGCTCCTTTATTAAAGGGGGGCTAGCCACTTGACCGTTTATGCAGAGCGCTGCGGTTGAGGTCTGCGCAATATTCGATGCGGTAATTCCTGCAGGAATAGCATAATGAGAGAGCGAGAGAGAGCGAGAGAGAGAGAAGATGTTCAGCCCACACAGCACAGGGCCAGAGATGGGGGGTATGGGTGATGCACTCCCAACCCCCTGCTCACCCCCCCCCCCCCAAGCCACAACGCTTGTGTTGAGGATGGAAGAGATTTGGGGGGGGGCTGTCAGGACCAGGGGTCTGTGTGATATTAGCCGTCTGCCAATCCGGCGTGGGGAATGGACACAGAGTAATTACTGCTGCTCTTACTGCCTCATCAATCTCCCTCTCTATCGCTCTTTTGGCCCCTCTCCCCCTTCACACTATCTTTCTCATTTGCGCTCTTCTTGAAAGGGAACAGGCCAGGGAGAGAAAGAGGAGAGGAGGAGAGGAAAGGGAGAAAGAAAGAAAAAAAAAAACACAGTTGAGTGGCAGAATACAACACCAGAAACACACACATGAATGGAATACGAGAGTGCATGAAGAGATGGCATCGTGTTCCAGGACTCACTGACTCACTCACTCACTCTCTCTCTCTCTCTCTCTCTCTCTCTAACACACGCGCACACACACACACAGATAGAAAGACAAACAAGCAAACACACGGACACGGACACACAGACACGGAGACACACAGACAGACACGGACACACACACACGGACACACAGACACGGAGACACAGACACGGAGACACACACACGGAGACACACACACGGAGACACACACACGGACACACACACACGGACACACAGACAGACACGGACACACAGACACGGAGACACACAGACAGACACGGACACACAGACACGGAGACACAGACACGGACACACACACACACACACACACACACACGGACACACACACACGGACACACACACACGGACACACACACACGGACACGCACACACGGACACGCACACACGGACACACGCACACACGGACACACGCACACACGGACACACGCACACACGGACACACGCACACACGGACACACGCACACACACGGACACACACACGGACACACACACGGACACACACACGGACACACACACGGACACACACACGGACACACACACGGACACACACACGGACACACACACGGACACACACACGGACACACACACGGACACACACACGGACACACACACGGACACACACACAAACTCTCCACTCGTGCTGACTCCAAGCAGACAGCATTAGTCAGCTCCGCAGAGGACTGGGCCTGAGTGCATGTTTTTTCTTGTGCTCTCCTGCCGTGTTGGACTCAACTCAGTTTCTGCAGCATTACTAAAGGCCTGAGTACTCAGCCCAGCCTGCAGCATTACTAAAGGCCTGAGTACTCAGCCCAGCCTGCAGCATTACTAAAGGCCTGAGTACTCAGCCCAGCCTGCAGCATTACTAAAGGTCTGAGTACTCAGCCCAGCCTGCAGCATTACTAAAGGTCTGAGTACTCAACTTCTGCTGCCAACAAGGCTAAAGCTAATGCTAACGCTAACCTCAACCCAACGCCGGCCATCCGCTGGCTCAGCTCTGATCAGCCTCGTAAAAATAAAGAGTGTCTGAGCTTTCCAACAACTCATGAAATTTTACGACTGGCTTCAAATTAAACTCTTTTAGGAACAAATAATAATTAAAAAGCTCTTAATTGGGCCCTGGAGTCACTGGGGCACCGGCCCAATAAAGGTATTAAGAGGATGGGTTGACTGGATGGACATTACGGGCCCCATCAAGTGGAAGAGAAGTAGGTTCAGTAAATAAAATGCTTCATACTGATACATGATACTGATATGACAATGACTGTAAAAGCAGATTATACTAGTTAAGGAAAAGCAAAGAAAATAGACTGATGTTAATATAATTACAAATCTGATTGTTATTATTATGTTGTACTATTAAATGAATAGTCAGAATAATATTAAAATATGTAATAGTCAGAATAATATTAAAAAAAAACACCACAACTCTGGACACATGCAGAATATTCAGACAAAAAAACAAACAAAAAAAAAAAAAACTTCTAACTGGGATTCTGCATGTCTGTAAACTTGAAGGGTAATTACATTATGCCATCAGGAATCAACAGGGTTCTATTTTGTGTCTCAAGGAAAGCTAACGCTTTAACCAAAATGCAGACATGTTTAACATTTAAACATATAAACGCAGGTTTTTATATCAAGTTTAGGCTATAATTATAGAATTATCTTCACGCTGAAATATTTATCTTCTCTGTCACCTAGATTATCAGCAAAGACTTCCAATCAATCCAAATGCACCATTGAGTATTTGGTTAGCCTAGGTATTAGAGATGCAGAGCTAAACATTCTTATCTTAGAGGACTCATTTTCTGTGACTGTGTGAAGGAAAATCTCCGAGGACTGTTTAGACAAAACTTTCCGAAAGATCCATCCAAACCATTGCCAGGCTGTCTGAACCGGTTTCAAATCAAGCAGCAGCCGCGGAGGCAGAGTCAGACTACGGCAACAGCAGTGTGCGCAGTTCCACTGAGGATTACACAAACAAAAGAAAGCCGCCGACCAACAGCCGACCAGCTCATTCTCTGTCTGAATGGCGTGTGGTCATAAAATACTGTCAGTCATTCACACAGGACTAGCCACATTCACTGAGTCATGTGGCAAACTATATGAAAATGGTTAATATGAATACAAAGTGACCAAATAGCCTTAACCAAGACAAGGAGCCAAATTTGAAGAGACAGATGGTTGACAATGCTGTGTATGATGACCAGTGGAACGACAAAATTGAAGGAAAGAGCTTTTAGAGAAAGCATTGATTAAACAGCATCAGCAGAATGGGGAAAATAAGGACAGAAAACAGAATAGCAAGGGGAGGGGGAAAAAAAAAAGACAGAAATGTGAAACAAGCATTACATAAAGCAGATGGACCCAACAGGCTAAGTATTGTTTAAAGCTTTGGCAGAGTTTCAGTCTATTATACGAGTAGCCAATTTGAGTGTGAACCCAAACAGGGGGAGATGGAGATGAGCTTATAAGAGCAGAACAAGATGGTGCTTTAATTTCCGAGCCACAGTGTCTTGATTCCCTCATATTCGTTTGTTTCATTAACTTTTAACTCCACACTATGAGGGCCATGTTTAACAGTAGCTCCAAATGTGAGAGGAGAGGGGGTAGGAAAAAAAAAGCACAAAGCCAGCTTGCAGTCAGGGGACTTGCACTTGAGTAGAAAATTTCCTTAACAATAAAAACAATCTACCCAACTGCAGCACTCTGAGGAATTCAGCATCCCCCTCCCCCACAACCCTGTGTAACCCCCCCCCCTCTCCCCAATCCCCCATTACCATATCAAAAGCCCGAGTTCAGAGCAAGTCTTCTCTTTCAAGAATGGGAGAGGGGGAGAGGCAGGGGGAGGAGGAGGAGAAGAGGACAAGACTCCAGCAGCAGGAATAGACCCGAGCTTAAGTTTGCTTTTATCCCTGCTGTTTCGTGTATGCATGTGTGTGTAGAGAGAGAGCGAGAGAGCGAGAGAGCGAGAGAGCGAGAGATCAGGGTGTAAGAGTGCATATCTGTTAGTGTGTGTTAGTGTTTGTGTGTGAGAGAGAGAGAGAGTCGGAGAGGAAGAGAGAGTAAAAGAAGATCCAGGGTGTAAAAGTGCATATCTATCAGTGTGTGTGTGTGTGTGTGTGTGTGTGTGTGTGTGTGTGAGAGAGAGTGAGAGAGAGAGTAATAAGACAAGCATGCAAGAGAGCAAGGCTACGCCAAATCTATGGAGATGTGTGCACCGCCAACAACCGCCTCCATAATCGTCTGTAAAAGAGGAAGCCTCCCTTAATTCACATTCCAGGGGCACAGGATAAACACAGCGGGAGTTCTTAAAGTTACAGGCAGGAATAAGCCAAAACACACACGCAGCACTTGGCAATAGCATAGGCCTGGTGGGCTGATTTTTGAGAGTAGCGTAACACGAGAGCATTTGGCCTTCATTACGACTGATATTTACCGGTAGATTTTTCTGCTCAGGGGGTTGAATACTAAAGGCTGCCTGCAACACCAAGGCCACTGCCACGTGGAGGTTGCACTGATTCAGCGCCTTCTTCCACGGGGGAGGGAGAAGCCCTCTCTGACTCATCACTCACTACCCTGCGCCGGCATCCGCAACTCTCCAAGGCCCCTACCCCACCAGGGCTAAATGTGAAAATCAAAGTGAATGATATTAGGTAAATAAGACAGGAGGGGTTGCCACAGCAACAGGGGCAAGCACCAGCCCCCCCCCCCCCCCCCCCCCCCCCCTTTCTATCCTTTTCTTGCTTCCAATTAGGGGGATGGCAAAAACTGCGGGTATTGACGGGGATGTCCATGAGCGCGCTGAAGTGCATCACTTAAACACTGTAATTCAACGTGAGGTAGGTGGTCAGAAAAACAGGTCTGTTTGGAGTGCTGCAGGTTGTAGGTCCTATGTGGTGCAGGGATTCCAGATTTAGTGAAAAAAGACAAATCCGAGGCACTCAAGAAGAATGCATGTAAAAAATCTATTTGGCTACTAAACATGCCTACGCGTTTCGGCCGAGCTGGCCTTCATCAGAGAATTGCTCTGATGAGGCCAGCTCGGCCGAAACGCGTAGTGAGGTTGGGGGTTTTCCAGCTCGGCCGAAACGCGTAGTGAGGTTGGGGGTTTTGCAGCGAGCAGAGAGATGGGGACATACAGAAATTCACACGTCGGCAAATGATACAGCATGTGTCAAGAACCAATATTCAGTGCCTTTGAAATGTGCCGTCATTCGTGCTCTGTGAAAGAAAGAAGGGGAGGGAATGGGCGGTATGGCAAATGATTGGCCGGCTAATGATGCAGAGTGGCTAACAAGATGGCTCAAGCTGACAGCTTATTGGAAAGGGATTTTCTACAGTATGTAATGCTAAGCTTGAGAGCAAACATTGAATCAGCGCAAAGCGTGCCAGTAAGCAAACACGCGAGCAAGACCAGCGTCCTCAAACTCAATACTTTTAACGAGGCAAATCCTCATCCAGACAGGTCCAACACGCTCGGGGCTCAGTGGAGAGAGCCCCCAACAAGACAATGGTGATGGGCCAAGAAGGGCACCAACAGGCCAACGCTAAACTAATTCAGCCCTTGCTCTCATTCTACCAGCTGCAGCTGAAACCATTCGCCACTCGATACAATCAATACCTCATCAATACCAGACCTTGAGGAATCAATACCCAATCAGAGCAGCAGCCGGGCAGATCTCTGAGGACAAATGTATCTGGGGGTCTGATTCAGTTGGCCAAATGTTGCCATGACTGCCTCAGACATCTTTAAGGGAATGCGTGAGCGACTCACCAGTCTTCTCTTTGATCTCGCACAGGACACTGAAGAGGGCCGGCTTCATCCTGTGGCAGTTCAGAGCATGTTTCCTACGACAGACAGAAGGAGAGAGAGAGAGAGAGAGAGGGAGAGCATGTTAATAGCGAACCTATGAACACACTTGAACACAATCAGAAACCTCACTTCCCACATGATCCTTCCATGTAACCCATATGGCTTGTGTTTTTTTTACTTTTTGTGTGTGTGTGTGTGTGTGTGTGTGTAGAGCATCTCGGACCAACACATACAATTCTGAGGCCCACAAACTTCAAGCTTGGTATTTGGCTGGAGCTCTTGCATGTTCCTTTAATGAGTCATGGACATAATCAAGACACACAGGGACTTAAATACCACAGTGACTCCCACAATGCCTTATTGCTGTGATCACAATTGAGGCAAATCCTTTTGGACCAACCGACAGCTCTTACGAAATTACTCTTGGACTTCTTTTCTTAGCAGGCATCTACAGGCCTGCCAAACAACCCAGAGCATTCCTAGCTCATCGCAAAGGAATGAAACATTATGTGCCTCTTCAGATTTATACCCAAAAATAAGCAAGACCTGCATGGCTCCATATTTGCACTCTCTCTCTCTCTCTCTCATTCACCACAACTAAATGAGCTGTTAAATGAAGCATGCGCTTAATTTGTCTTGAGGGAGAAGCTCTGGTAAAGTACCCTCTCACCGCCCCTCCCCCCACCTGGCAGACCAGACACAAAAACCTGAGTGATGCCACAGATAGGAGGACTGCCACTACATGAAAACAACATTGCAAATGAATTATGCTGATGACATTGGCAGGATTACAGACTAACTCCGGAGGGGGTGGGAAAAAAATGCATTTCTTTTTCCATGCCAAACCTGACTGATGGCAAGTTTGGCATTCACTCAGAGAGTGCATACTCATACAATAAAAAATAAACACCAATCACACCGTTTTCTCCATTTAAGATATGATGTCAATGCTGTGACAATCATATATGTACCAATCACAGTCGTGCATTACTAGGTTGTGTTGATGCTGCAATACATATTTCACACTGGCTCTATAGACAATAGTTATTTGTGCCGGTTTTAATACATCTGCCAACCCATTAAGTGTTCCAGAGACTTCCGATCCTTTTTGACAAGATGCGAGTGATATTTTAAGATGTTAAATAAAAATACCTCTTAAATAAACAAGCGTCTTCAGATAAATATAATTCTCTATCCCACCCCTTGGTTTGAAAGTTTATTTTCTGTGAAAATCTCAAATCTTCACAAATCTATCCTGAGGCCAAAGACTTAGCCTCATAATGAAGAGCTACCGGTCTGTGCCATGTAGACAACTAATAGGCACAAGGGTTTCACCTCAACAGTTTAAAACTGAAACTTTCCAACACTTCCCTATTGTTATGGTCTGTCAGACATTTTTTCCTCTGCAATTTTTGCCATCTGGAATTGGCAGTGGCAAACTGAGAAAAAGCTGTTCATTAGATGTCTGAAGTGCACCTTAAGAGCCGAGCCAGATTCTGTGCGCTTGCCTTGGCAGCATATCGTTCCGTCGGTGTTGTCCCCAGCCTGGTGCTCTCTGTCAGTCAGTGCTGGAGGAGTGACGACAGGAGGAACTGAGAATGATCTCCACAAATCTTCAGCTGAGTTTGTGCTGAATGCTCAATGACACCGCACTTCAAAACCCCCCTCAAAAAAATATCACAGCACACGTCTTTAAAAGCAAAAGGCAGCCTGACAACAGACCCTCTTCTTACATCTACCTTTTTTTTTTCTTCTTCCTGAGACCGGTAACCTTCTAGACATGAGTGATAATGTCAGTGTGTGTTTGGTTGCTGCGAAAATGTCACTTTTCCACTCATGTGGTACGACAGCACCTGGCAGACCTACAGCGGTTTTATTCAGGAGCGGCTGGACTTGGCTATTCCAATTTTGGCCCTTGGTTCTGCTGTAGACTAGGGAATGAGGAGGTTGTTTTCAGATAAAAGCATCAGTGGCCAACACCACTACATGCATAATGCACCCAGAAGTGCATTTTGTGCTTTCTCTTAAAACACCCCAAAGTCTACTGTATATCTGAACTGCTAGAACTAATGTCAGACTGGTTGTAGTTCAGACAAAGCTCCAACATCGGAGTCATTTTCCGAGGTCTAAGGCAGATTTTTCAAATATTCATATTCGATTAATGTTTGCAGTTAGACACCGAGTTAAGTGGTTTCCATTTTCTGATCTTGACACAGGCACAATTAAGACCACTTGAGGAAACTTGCAGCATTGTTGAGGTCGGATGCCATCTAAACTCCGCTGGCCTCTGGTGAGGACGGGGCCCATAAACATCATGGCTCATACCCTCTAGCCACAGCCACCCCAAAACCAAGCTTTGTAATTATGGTCCCACCCACTACAGCTTTGCATGACAGCTCCAAACAGACCAAAAAAAAAAAAAAATCACTGACCTTTTTTTATTTAACAGAATTAGCCCTAATGATATAGAAAGTCAAGTCACATAAAAAGAAAGTCACACAAATAAATGTGTTCATATACAATAACAAAATAAAAAGGCTGAATTGCAGTCCAATTCTTTACACAATACAGAAAAAAGAACAAATGAATGTGTTAAATAGGAACCATTGCAATAAACCTATGTTCATTATTCCAACACCTATGTACTCTACTTATCTACTCTCAACTGACCAATGGTGAAACTTCACCAATAAATTACAATTAACCAACCAGAAATTGCCTTAGCAACGGTCATGGTCACACAAACTCACAGCCTATCTTTGTTAGAGGCAACCCAGAGGCAACAGAAGTGTCATGGAGAGATCCAATACATTTTTACAGAAGGAATGTTGTAAAGGTAACAAACAAAAATGATGCAGAAAGTTCAACTAGAGAAATTAAAACAATACATGAATAACTGAACTGCAACACAGTTAATAACTCAGTTACATAATTAATACTTATGTTACAGCCAAAGCAGCTATTGAGCAACTTTTTAAATGTTAACCCCACTGCTTGCTTGATTAATCAGAGATTGATTAAGCTTAATGGAGATTGCAATCTAAGATATTTCACCCAGGCTACATAAAAGTTGCATCAATCTCCTAACCCTCAACATTATCAACTAACCAATCATTACAACAGAGCTAAGACTGTGCATACTGGCTGAGTACAAGCACTTTCGCCAAACATTCTAACTAGTGTTATATCCGTTTCTTTAAGTGTGACTACAGATAGACAGACAGCATGTCTATTAGCCTACTTATTCTTCACCCTGCAAAGCTAAGCAGTAAGACAACTATTAGTTTATAAAAAAGGATTTAAAAAAAAAAAAAAAAAAATGTACACCCCTTCCCATCTTTTATTTTTACTACTCACAATCACCAAATCGATGTGAATTAACATCCAAGGAGTTCTGACATTCATATGGCATTCCTATGGGATTCTCCGCAATAATCCATAAGACATGACAACAGTAACCAAGGCCGCCATCGAACACTTGTGTGTCAGATAGAAATGTGAAGAGAGACAATACAGTAACGACACGAATCGACCTTTCCCCTGCAACCCCACTGCTGATAGTCCAAAACAGAGTGAAATGGACCATGCCTGAAGACATTCATATTACTGGTACATGTCCTGCAGCCTTGTGTGTGCAAGTGACGAAATGCATTCTATAGGCTATATGTTCGGTTCGGTTCAGCAATCCTGTTTTCTCACTGCACTGAGAGCAAGTGATCAGACTGCCTGCGGGGTATGGAGGTATGATCAGGGGGGGGAGGAGGAGGTGGTGGGAGACGAGACGGGGGTGCTCATGCGGTCCTGTACTGACCTGTGCTGGAAGTTGAGCGGCAGGGCACCCCCCGCCGTGCCCCTCCCAGCTCCACCTCCCTCAGTGGGGTCGTCAGTTCCGCCCCACTGCGCCGAAGCCTCCTCTGGCCAGCATCTGGACACAGGGCAACAGGGTAAGAGATGGGGGGGGGGGGGGGGGGCCCGGCTGGCAGCACCAGCTGTGCTGGTATCGCCCAGAGCCACCCAAACAGTACCTGGCATCACTGCTCGACATTGGGGATGGGGGAGGGGACAGGGTGAGGGGTGAGGGGACTGCTATGCTCAGGCCCGGAGAGGAATCCAAAAGAGCGGATGAGGAGCACTTGAATGCTCACATCTGTTCTGCATGTGGCGGTAAGCTTCTGAAATTGCTAACACATTTGCCTGCCTTGAGTTCATACACTTGGAGGCTGAAAGGGGGGGGGGGGGGGGTGCTTTGCATGAAAGCAGGAAATAATTCATGAGGAACTAAACAAGCCCAACTGCTCATTATTTGTTTTCTAGTGAGAATAAAGGTTGCCAGTTAACAATCTTTTATTCAGATTTGAATTGATTTGTTTGATGACCAGTTCTGTTTCAATACACATGGTCAGTTTTTGCTTGTCTTCATGTCTATTAAACATAAACTATTGCACTTTCCTGATACATTTACTTAAAGAATACGCCTGTTTCAGAAACTGCCTTTACTGAGGCAGAGTTGTACAGGCTACTGAGCTTTCTGTAAATGGCAGCGAACATACCAAGGGAGTCATCAAAAGCAGACACTATATTACTCCCCAGGTGTGAGTGAGGTGAAATTATGCCCAGTTTTGTGCCAAATCCAATACGGAACAACAGTTACTGTCAATGAGAGGACTTTTTAAAAAGATCCTATGTGACCCTAGATGAACCCCAGCAGACTGTCTCTCAGCTGACTGGTTCTCATGACTTTGCCAGACCAAGCTGTCCAGAGAGGGCCTAAGACAGGCTAAGAAACAAAAGCAGACTGCAAGGCCAAGCCATGTTTACATGCATGAATTACATATGGTCTAATCCTATGAATGACACACTAACTAATCCCATGACAGATTTGTAAGAAGGCAATGAAGGGGGTGGCAGCAATGTTGAAAGTCTTGAGGACTGACAGTTATTAGGCTGGCCTTAAGTGGATTTGCCTCTATTCTCAGAACATCTATAAACATAACCACATGTAGTTCTTTACAATGTTTATTTAATTTTCACTTTTAACTAGTGTTGCCTCTTGCATAAATGCTTGTAAATAATGAATGGCCAAACAACTATCAGACAGACTTGATCTTGTATGCATGTTTTTTTGTTTTAAATAATAGTATACAGTGTGAATGAATAACAAACCACTCTCTGCTGGATACAATAACACAATAAAAGAAAATATATGATAATGTCCAAACCCCATTCAAAAAGAATATATATATATATATATATATATATAGATAGATATAGATATATATATATAGATAGATAGATAGATAGATAGATAGATAGATAGATAGATATACATATAAACACACAGTACTTGAGTAAATGTGTCTAGATATCCGTGTAGACTTCGGAAAAAAGACAAAAAATGACAAGAAAATTCAAGCCCATCATTAAATGCTAAGGCAATATCCTTGCCTTCATAACCTGTCTATGAAGCGCCCGCCCCCATCTCATTAATAGAAACTCGATTTGTGGACAGCTGCGTTCGCGTACACATTATAGGAGAATTGATTGCACCCTGCATACAATGAAAAGGATGAACACCAGGGAGGGAGGGGGTGAAAGAAGAGTGAATTAATTAAGAGAACGAGGTGGCCAAATGGTTTGGTGGAAAATCACAAGCTAATGACACATCGCAGAGTGGCCACAGCCTCACATTATAAAGCGGCTTCTGTGCGAATTCCCCCGGCTTCAATTTCAGATGACCTTTCCATAGCTCATATACAACCATACCGCATGAATATTCCGTTGTGATGCACTGACAGCTCTGCGTGTAGTGAGTACGCCGCTGACTATTGCCTGTATTTGTTATTTTATGTACGGGTACGTGCAAAAAAAAAAAAGACAAAATAACCCCCTAATAAACTCGAATTAAGCAAACAGTGTCAGTTGATTTAGATCTTGTGTCACACAAACAGTTCTTAGGCCTGATCATATCGCGCACCAGCAACGCTAGGTTGCTAAACATCCATTTAAATTTGAAAGCCGTCTCGGCACGACGGCGATGACTTAATTAAGACCTCCCTGATTATCTATGCTAATGACAAGGTAGCAGATTAATCTAATTCATTCATCTACTGAAGCTCGCAATTTGGCCAACGCCAACACCAAATGGCTTGAAAAGGCATGCTCTCAGTGTGACAACTACACCACTGGCACATGGCTATATCTATGACAAACTAAAAAAAATTTTTAAACATCACTTTAACACTTCACTCCTTAGATAAACAAACAGAACAAACAGGACACAACCAGTTCTCAAACAGTATTGCCATTACATCCATAAAAAGGGGATCCAGACTCTAAGCTTTATTTACGAACTTCAGTAACATCTGTCATTAGTGAACATCCAAATAAATATTAATTTAACCATTTGCTCCACTAAAAGCAAACCCACTATACCAAAGCATATCAAACTGCTGGAGTCACAACCTTAATACTACATTTATGTAGCCTACCTGTTTATTTCGCTTAGTTTATTAAGAGTTTGAAGCCATAATAGCAAAGGAGAAAGGGATCTAAGGTTGCATGTCAGTCCGTGCAGGTGGACAAGTTGTGTTTAGATTGTTTAATTACACCCTAACAATCTGATGCATACAGAAGAAATTAGCAAATAAAAGCAAGTACTACACCACACCGCATCAAATAAGATATAGTTTTAAACCCTATAAACACACAGCCAACGAGGCAAGTTAAATCTTCCATCTGTCAGAATGAGTTTGCCTACAACCATGTATAACCATGCAAAGTTACATTAATTTGTGTGAAATCATTGAACATTGTAAGGATTTTAGACCGTTTTAATAAGTCTCCACAACCCACTGCCACCAAAACGCCTTACCTTGCCTGAGCTTCATCCAGGCTCTCGTCTGTGATGGCCATTATTTGTTGAAGAATATCCCCTATGTCCTGCTGAGGCTGACCGAGGGATTGTTGCTTCCGAACCGAGTCAGGGTCGCCAACGTCGGCTGGTGTTAATCCGCCGAGTGCTCCCAGACCCGCCAGCATCCGGGTCTGATCATCCATACTTCCACAGAAGTCTTTTCCCCACAACCGGATAAAAAAAGATAGTCAGCTAACAATATAAAATATCTTGAATAACAATGGACGATGTCACACGATTAGATAATGGTATTCAGAATTAACCTTGGGAAAAAAGGAAAACTCTAGTGTGCAACATTATCAAAGCTTGGGTTACATTGGTTTGACTAATACCAACAACAATGAAGATACTGGCAATGAATGTTACTGGCTTGCACGTAGAGATAATACCACATGCACCCAAAAGGGGAGCTGGTTCAGACCGCAGCTTTTTTTCCGTAAAAGCAGCAATAATTTTAAAAAGGCTAAATATCACTAGGGACAAAGGCATATCAATAAAAGCGGTTGCCAAATAGACGGTCAACCAAATCCAGAGGCACAATAAAAGCGTTGAAGAAAATTGACTCAGGAGAATAAACCCTAACCTCTGTTTCTCAGTGCGTTCGGTCAATACAGTGCATTGTTTTCGCAACTAGAAAGTAGCTAAGCACCAGACAGTAAGACAGGCTAATTAAACCAGTGTATTGCCCCCGACAGTTCAGTCTGCTAGCCAAAACTTCCAACTGCTGAGGTAGTGTACACATTTAATAGCCAGACACAGTATTTTCATAATTATCATAGAGCATTACAAGAATAAGCGGGTCAAAATAAGTCGACTAGTTAACCTGCAAGCAAGCTAGCATTTTTTTCTGTCGTGCTAAATGAAGCTAGCGAGCGAGCTACCAAATACCAAGCAAGTGAGCTAGCTAACGTAAATGATAGCGTTTGGTAGCTAACGCTAAATGAGAAACAAGTCCCTTGAAAAAACGCTGAAACAACCAACATTAAACATACAATGCTGTCAACCGACGTGTGGTAAAAGAACGAAGCATTTCAAATACCTCTTGCAGCATAGTTCATTTTCTCAATGCAGATGCCACTTACTTTTAACAATTTCTTCTTGCAATGGAGCTACCTCGGAGCCTGTAAGCTAAGCTAGCGACAACAAAATATCATGTAGCCAGCTAGCTGTTCAACGGGTCCTTTACAGGGACCAGAGCCAGTCGCAGGCTGCTCCTCGCGTTTTAACTGGATTTAACCAGGTATGTGGCTAATTATAAAAACAATACGAAAACACGACCAACTCGACAAAGCTTAAAAACTCTACTCGCCATGCCCTTCAACCGGCCACGGCTAGTTGGCTTTTTTTCTATCTTACTATGGTTGACTTGCCTCTCTTTCTCCTTGCTTTCTTTAGCTAGTGGTTGTCTCCTTTTCCCCACTCCTTGGAACACACACACACACACATACACACTACTGTAGTCTCGCGCACTCAGTCGATACTCACAGCTACGTCATCGTCCATGAGGCGGTTGTTGTACAATTCCAAACCTCCAGGGGGCTTGTGTTGGTGTTTTTTTTAAAGAAAAAATTTAATTGCCTTTATCTGAGATTTAAATGACATTTCACATCTGTACGCAAGGTAAGGATACGTTCGTCCATAACTCCCAGGTCAATGGTGCAAGTATGGGTGTAACCTTTAAGCTTACTTCCAGTTCTAACAGATTTCCGAAAACTATCTATTAATGACTTATGACAAGTCTTCAGTTCTTCACATGTATTTTTTCATAGCATGCAAGGCCTACGTTTTTATAGGATATGGTTAGACAAATACTTAACAGTGACCAAATTATACGTCAGTCCACTTTTGCCTGTGAGAACTATATGCAACTTAACTGCAGAGCTGAAGCTGTCAAGCAAATTATCCAGCCCTGTGATTGGGGATCACTCATTCTCAATTTTGGTACCCACAATAAAGTGTGAAAACTGCAACCTGGCTATTGAATTTTTCTCATGTTTACATTTCTCCTAAACTGAAAACTGTTGTGGTGATTTCATATACACACTCAAACACAGCGGATTAATTTCCATGTATGTCTAATGTCACTATAATGGAACAAGGTCATCCACAATCCCCAAATCAGAATAGCCTAACCACATTAGCCTTTTATTATTTGCAGGACACGTTTCACATTAGGATTACATTTGCATTCAGGCAAGCACTCATTTCAAATCACTAAATTCACCCAACAGTCCTTTAAATCTTTTAAATGTTCACAAATCGTAATTTGACGTAAATGCCAAACATTTTGGCCAAGGGCATTTCAAAGTTTCTAAGATAAAAAAGAAACATGCAGGACTTGTAGCCTAAACCTATTGTAGGCGCACAGATTAAAAATAAGAGGTTGTTCGTTTTTTTTTTTTCTGCAGACGTGGACGATTCCGCGTGGTACTTCATCACTGAGATGAGTGAAACGCTCCTGTCTGACGTATGGCTCGCTGAATGCACGGTAGGACGAGGCAGGCTGGCGCGTCCCGCAGCCGTGAGATGATGGGTTTGTAGGGAGGGGAGTGGGACAAAACTGGCCGAGGTTTATGCTGACGCTCGGCACATCCCTCCAGCACAATCTGCGACTAATCAATCTGAAGTGAAAGTAAGAGTATAGGGGATGCGAGCCTTGGACTGAAGTCATTACCACTGCTCCAAGATAAACTGTGGGACCTGCAGGGCATTCACGTTATACAGGTAGTCTAGTCTACGCTTCCCCCTCTCCCTAACCCTGACCTTACAGTAGGCTAGAAGTCACAACTTTTCCATCATGTCGTCCCCTGCTTTCATCTGGTTTGAGGTCAAAAGGTGCTTAAGATCAACCAAAATTGTATTGTGCATCAGGTGAAATTTAAATGTGAATGTGGCTGTAAGCCTTATAGCCTACACATGACCACCATTGTGCCTTCTAATGTTGTATGGTCATTCTTATAATAAAAAAGAAATCATGGCAAACATGTTTTAACCAAAACGTTTTTCTTTAGGGGTCTCGAGTGCATACCCATTCTAGGTTGTTTAAAGGCAGATGCATTTTCTCAGCCCACAAGCTCTGCCTCATTTTCATCTAAATAAGAATCGATCCCCCTTGCCTTGCACCACCCCCGGAGCCTCCATTGCTAAAGACTTAACCCCACTTTTCTCCCACACCACCTCAATCTCATTCTCACCACACTCTAATTCACCCCATATCAAATATATAGACACAAAATTTAACTTGGTTATTTATGATGCCTATCACAACAAAATGATTGAGACAGAGTTCCCAAAATATCCTGATTCCTACGCATATTTCACCTTCAGACTTATTTCACCTAGTCACACAAGACTATTAAGTCACTCCTTTGCTTTTTTTCTTGTAATCTTCAATACATTGCATAATTGCTGGTACCTTATCTGCATGCAATTACCAGTATTACATTCTGCAAGATACTGCAGACACATACTATTCTAATACACACCCCAGTGCATCTCTGAGACATAGATAAGAGGTGATCGGATATAGCACCAGGGTGAAACAGAGAGCAGTACCCCAGGATAAAGAGTAGATCAGAGAGAGAGAGAGAGAGAGAGAGAGAGAGAGAGAGAGAGAGAGAGAGAGAGAGAGAGAGAGAATGAATGTGAATCACTGGCACAATGTCAGAGCTTCGTTCTGCCTCGGTGCCTCGGCAATCCAGGGAAAAGAGGAGGAGAGAGGGGAAGAGGCAGTGGGGGAGGGGCAGGCCCCTGTGAATGGTCAGGGGACACACGAGAGGGGGGTGGGTGTGGAGGATGCAGTGCTGGAAAAGGACACCCGGTGCTCGCTGAACAGGGAGCTCTGGAGTAGAGTAAAAAAACATGAAGATATACAATCGCTGCTGTAGAACACCTAAGAGAAGCTGTTGACACAAGGTTCACACCTTGTTTCCCACACATCACACATTCCAAATGGCAACAACTTTGAAACACCAATTGAAAAATTCTTAAGAGGTCTCATGATTTTCAATCTTTGAGAATACACTCAATCTTCTCACTTTTAATATTTTCGGAGAGAGACAACTGTATTGGTGTGATGTGGTTTTATAGGAAAACAGGCACTTTGCACATTCAATGAAGCATTTACAAAGTATGCCAGCACGTGTCTGAACATTAAGAAAACACAGGACTGTAGTGCCATCTAGTGGACACTGATTGATATTTCACTAATGCCAGTATTTTATAGACATTAACAATGTTGCAAAACGCGGTGACTTTTTGCTGTAACTTTTGTCAAACCAGCACATCTTTTCTTTACAAACATGAATATTTTAAAAAGTGCAGTTAAACAAAGTCACTGATATTAAGACATTTGAATTCAATGACATTTAAGCACAGATGAATGAGACAACTCCAAGTATTGCCTTGGTAAGAAGCCTGATATTTACACCATACAAATACATGCTTGTGTGTATGTACATAAATACTCAAGGTTAACTGAGCACACTGATGACAGGTATTCCTGTTGTGTCCAGGTCCAGCATTCAAAGTCTGAAACATTAAGATGACGTGCTAGCCACAGGTCCTTTAAGAAGGTTTCTGACAGGACAAGGCAGATCCTGGAATCCAGCCTCATCAGCTGGGGGGGAAAAACAACACAATTACTGATCTTTTTCCAAGACAAGCAATCCTCACAGTAAAGCTGCACAATCAATCCACTTTTACTCGAAACTCGAACAGATGCAATAAGCTAATCATAAAGGCTGCAATTAACTGATGGTGCTCATCTAGTCTAGGATTTTTCTATTCATGTAATCCTCCTTGTGTGACAGACAGTGTTAATAGGAAGTGGCCCAATTTATGAATACATTTAGAATATTGAACTGAAGCTTGACTTTCAAAATGATGAAATTGCAATAGCAATCACTAAGGAGAATCGCAATTAGACATTTTCCCCAAATAGTGTAGACCTGTCTCAGAAGCAATGGCTATTAGATTGTTTATAATTACATTATTTTGCAGACCAATTAAAACCACCACCACAACCTTACGATCAGCAAAGAAGGGTCAATGTACTTGTACAACTTTCTGCATTAGAGTAGAAAGTTCCAAATCGACAGTATTGTATTTATTCTGTAACTGACCCCTTTGCTGTGCATTATTCTTATAAAGAGAGTCATTACGGTCGTTACATTAATACTATTACAGAGCTTGAACTATGGGGTATTTGCTCCAATAGAACCTTGTCCTTTTAGTGGGATTTAAGTGTTACCAGGATAAACAAGAGATTTAATTTTACCCTCTTGGAAACTTACCAAGTTTGCTGCTTATCTCCTTTACGAGTAGCTCACACTGTTCCTGGAAAGACAGCAGTTCCTTAAACAGTTTACACTGGGCGTCCAGCTGAGGGGGAAAAAAAAAATACAATTTGAGTCCGTTACAAAACAATAACAACGTAACAGCCATCATGAGAAGGTTACGGCACAGGCACTGTTTAGGGATACCCTGTGGCAACGATTACAAATGATTTAGGTCTTTACCACCAGTTCCACGGTGTGGAGACGCTGCTGTTGTCTGGAGAGGATGTTGCAGTAGTCTGGTTTACATTGAATCAGTGCACTCTGTGAGGACTGGGCCATGCGGCTGGGGTCTAACGGCAAACGCTCGCCCTTCTCTATTAGCCTGTGTTATGAACAGCACAGCAGTGGGTGAGACTCATACTTGTTCAGGGACTAAGGCAAGAACAATGATTGTTTGAAAGTGTTTACTCACTTTGCCAGCTCTTCAGCTTTTGACTGATGCTTTTCAAGGAGAGAGTCCCACAATGCACTTTCTGTTTCCAACCTGAAGCACAAAAGGTAATATCATAATACTCAAAATAATGCATTAAAGGGGTGGTTCAGGATTTTGGACATAGGACCTCATTTCCAAGTAAGCAAGTGTGATATTTATCACTGGAGACCGTTTTCAACACGTTTCATCCAGTCCTTCTAATTGCAGAGTTCGCAGGTGCTAGGCTAGCGCAAGTCAACGGTATGTGTTAGCCCTGCCACTAAAAACAGTCTTACCCACTCCAAAGTACATCCGAGGCAAATTCCAGACAATCGATGTAAATGTCTGTGTTGATAGAATAGTGTAAGAAATACAACTACCCTCACATCGCGTTGCAATAGCTATACTTTGTTCCCTGAAGTTGGTAGTAGTCATTTAAGCAAATCAGCGGCGGACTGATATTACCAAGGCTACTACTAGGTATCCCCATTGGAGTGCGCTTTACTGTTTACTTTTCGCCGCAGTACTACTAACCGGAGCAAGTATAATTCCGCCGCTGCTAAGAAACTAGTCCCTCAAAATGTAATGCAATCGTTGAAATGCAAGGATAGAATAATGTTAGAAATAAAACTATTACAGACTAACTAAAACAGACATTTACATTGATAGTCTGGCGTTATAATTTATTTGCCTCGGGTGTACTTTGGAGTGGGTAAGACTGTTTTTAGTGGCAGGCTAACACATACCGTTGACTTGCGCTAGCCTAGCACCTGCGAACTCTGCAATTAGGACTGGATGAACCGTGTTGAAATCGGTCTCCACTGATAAATATCACACTTGCTTACTTGGAAATTAGGTCCTTTGTCCAAAATCCCAAACCACCCCTTTAAGCTCAAATTAACAGAAGATGTTTAGTTTCAAAACCATTTATTCTCCAAAGACAAGCCTATCCAAATTAAAATTACCTGGTGATAGCATTCCTGGACAGCTCCAAGGCTCTCTCAATATTAGGGTCACTATGGATACAATGGGAGCACAGGGAGAAAATGAAAAAGGCATAAAGCTATTACAAGATCATATTGTGAAAATAATACTCTCCTTCATTGTAATATCCACAGAATTACCTTTTGGTATTTTTTTTTCTTTTTTCTTCTAGCTGGCTTTGTTCACGTATTTGTTTCGCCACACAGGCCCAGCCATTCTTTAAGGACTCCACTGAATATCAAGAAAGCAAGGTATGTGCAAAGCAAGGTAACTCCAAGTCCAACCAACAGCTTCCAATGACATTTAAAATTCTCGTGGCATGTTTACTTGTAAGATATTGAATAAGAGCCAAAGTGTCCCAACCTACCTTGTGTTTGGAACTTTTCTACATCAGCACCTGGCAAAGTGACAAGGGTCTTCTGAAGCTTCTCCACAGCCATCTAAAGATACAAAGTCCATGTTGGTTACTCAATTAACCCCCTCCTGCCCTTGAACAGAACTCACATATCAGCTTTGTAAAAATGTTGCTTGCTAAAGAGGAGAGTCTCACATTCATAGCAGCTTCCATTAATTTTTCAAGCCTCTCCTCGTCTGGTAAGGATGGACTGATAGATTTACACAAGTCTACAAGGGAAGAGGCATGGGAAATTCAGGCAGAAACAAAATAACAACGGTAATAAGATATTACTTTATAATCATTAAGCCCAATAGTCCAAAACACTGGATACAAATATCACATAAAACAAAGGAAGCTCACTTTGAATGGCACCAGAAAATAAGGGCAGGGAGCGTCTGCTTCGTGTTGACCTCCTCCAAGATTTCCTTTTTGAGCGAGGACTCAGTTCGGAAGCTTCCTTGGTTTTAGTAATTGTGTCTTCTGGCAAAGGAACCTTTGGTTCTTCTAAATCATCGTCTACCCCTGACACTAAGGACTCTTTAGAGGGTGATGCTGAACGAGAAGATTTGTTAGGTGGCTCAGAGCTGGGATCATCACAAAGACTTCTTTTGGTTGCCTTGGAGTTTTCTTCTGACTCCACCTGGAATAGAAAATAAAGATTCAGTAATCAAATCAGTAAAGGTAATAATATAAGCAATAATAGCATTAGGGTGTGCCAACCTAGATTTCTAAGTTACTTTAATAGATCAAAGAAAACAAACAAGCAAATTACAAAAAACGCACCTTTTCCTAGGTTGTTGCTAAAGTCTTGGGAAGTCAGTGTATTTGACTACAATACTGAAGTACACACCATATTCCGGTTTTATTGGGAATAATGACAATATTCAGACTGCGCACGAGTCATGTAAACACCTTATTCCAGATGACATAACCCGAATAATAAAGGTCATATTCGGAATACTAAAAACCTCTTTTAAAACACATTAGTCGGAAAATAGCCCTTTCGGAATATAAAATTCCATCTGCGCATGTTCGTGCAAGGAATTTTGGTAGCTTGCTTTGATGCCCTGACACTTTGCAAACACAGCGAAAAGTGTGGAAAAGTTTGCGCTTTTTGAGTGAAGACTAGGTCAATGTATGTATTAAACCCTGAAAGACGCCGGTTTTTCGCGCACTGCTGACAGATGAAGAACCGGTGAAACCCCCTGAATCAAAGCGGCCTAAAATAAGGCTAAAATGCAAAACAATAGCGGCTCTAATTTGGCCAAATGCACTTATTTTGTAGTCATGAATGAAATTCAAGGACAGAGACCATATTCCGTTTCTGCTTCACATGGAAACATCTTATTCTGAATGTGGTCAAAATGATCCCACACTGAATATTGCCATAACCAGAATATGGTCCTTAATAGGAATATGGTGTGCATGGAAACATACTCATCGTCTCTCTAACGTTAATGCTCAGGTGATGATTATTGACATGATAATGTCCTAAACAATGCATTAATATCACTGCCTATTACTGCTATCATAATAACAGTATTAGATGCAAACAGTTTACTCTGTAAAAGATAAGTAGCACTATGTTAACTCACCTCGTTTTGGGTCTGGCCATGGTTCTCATTTCTGAGGCTATATGAGAAAGAAAAGTTTAGTGAACATAAATGGCTGCAACATTTTTGACAGCTAATATTAACATTTAACTTGATCGCTAACTGTCACTTTCGAGATATGAGAGGTTTGCCACAGCAACAGTTTGCATCATTGTTGTCGGCCTAGAACTTGATGTTATGGCTAACTTTAGCTATCTACGTTAGCTAACGTTAGATGAAGAAGTGTTCGCTCCCAGAAAAGCAAAACAGCCAAAGACCGTAGTCATCATAGGATTCTGAAAACCCCATCCTCCTTGACCTGTATTTTTAAAAGGTTAATCGTAAAACAAACCTTCTATCGGCAGACTTTTCCTGAACCTGCTCCGCCATTTTAATGCCTAGTCCTTCAAATTTATCCCGCGCTGCGACGACAACAAACTACCTCGTCATTCCAATGTATGCTGGGAAATGAAGTCGCATCTCTCTCACACACACACGCACACACACACACTGTTGACGTTGCCTTTGTTTTCTCTATAACTCTGGGAGCGACAACAGGGCTCATTCTTTTCGGGTCAATCTTTGCATTCTTTCAAATGACCTTTTGCCTAGATTTTAGGTGAATTGTCATAGAATGACGCTGAGGTATTGCAATAAAATGTACATGAAAAGCAAGTAACACCACACCCAGTGTTCTATAATATATAATCTATCAGTCTGATGTTCTATCAGTCTGTTGTGGCCAGCGCCCTCTTCTATGCAGTGGTATGCTGGGGAGGAAGCACAAAGAAGAAGGATGCTGGGCGACTTGACAGGCTGGTAAGGAAGGCTGGCTCTGTAGTGGGGGCTGAACTGGAGTGCATCACTTCAATATCTGACAAAAGGACCCTAAACAAACTGATCAACATCTTGGACAATGAATGTCATCCGCTCTACAGCACTATCAAAAACCAAAAGAGCTTGATCAGCTGGAGATTTCGCTCACTGCCATGCACAACTGAAAGGATGAGGAAGTCATTTGTTCCTAGGGCCATTGAACTGTTCAATGCCTCACTAAAGGGAAGAGGAGAGATAGACTTCTCTGCTTAGTCTGTCTGCCACGCCACCCTCTCCATGTTTGAGTACTGACTGCCCACTACTGTTTTACTACTGTTTTACTAATGTACACAGCCTAATGTTTTCACTACTGTTTTACTGCTACACTGTTTTTCATGCTATATTAGCACACATGATCAATGGCTGCGGTCAGGCTTCTGCTACAATACTGAATGAATGAATGGCTATAACCCTATTACCTCAACCTGTTCTTGCACTGCACTGTTCTTGCACTAGTTTTTTATTTTACCTTGTCTACATTATACTTTACTCTCCTATTTATGCTGGTCTCTAGACCTTACTCTTGCACTGTTGGACTACTTTTTGCACCTTCACCATGACACTCACTCTCTTGAGCACCTTGCCATGCACACATAACTAAGGACTATGGTTGGACTACTGTTTGCACCTTCACCATGACACTCACTCCCTTTAGCACCTTACCAGTCCCGGCCCTGTCACTACAAGCGTCTTATGCTTGATCACCCTCAAGCACATTGGACTTTCTTAATTTAATTTATATAGTGTATTTAGTATTTAGTTTTGTTAGTTTTCTTATCTCTCTCTTATCTTATCTTCTACTGTCTTTATTGTACAGTGGAGTTTAGTTATATGTTTATACTTATACTTATGTTTACCATTTCTGCTTCAAGTGCATGTTGTGTGTGATGTCTGTTTACCATTTATGCAACAAGTGCATGTTGTGTGAGATGTCTGTATGCTACTGAGACCCTTGAATTTCCCCTTGGGGATCAATAAAGTATCTATCTATCTATCATTCATTACAAACCATAACACAACACTGAGTGGTAGGCCTATTTGCTATCTGTGTTATCATACACATATGATCTGCGCAATTATTTTTTTAGTTTTGTTTTTAGTACAGGGGCTAAGGCCAGATTTTTACCTGAATCGTTCAGTTTTTGCAGAAAGCACGAAACTTGGTACATGTATAGTACCCCTAGTGATCAAAAATCAAAATGGACCCCAACACATAGCGCCCCCTAGTGGCCCCTATCTTGACTTCAAATATGGCCACCAAAATATACCCTTTTTTCTACATTTATAATGCTATGCTGCTTTTAACACATAATATGATGTGTCTATAGCCATCTTTCACCATTATGAAATACATAATGAGACAATCATGCATAATTAAAGTGGCAGACACGTTGGAAGTAGCCATTCTGACACTGAGTCAAAAACTGGGGTGCGTTTAGTCAAAGTCCTTTTAGGCAAGTCCCTCCACTCGGCGGCCATATCGCAACGCTTTTTGGGCACTCATCGGGCATCCTATTCGGCAGAAATGCGCGTGCGCAAGGCTTCACAACACCAATCTTGCTCCAGTGGCGAGTTCACAACACATAATTGGCACAATGTCTTCACAACACACCATATGATTGGCTCAATGTATTCACATCACACCACATGATTGGCTCAATGTATTCACATGTCCACTTTTTGCAGAGGAAGGGGTGGGATATGCATAGACAACGGCGTTACAAACAAACCCCATGCATTTCTATGGAGAATTTTTTGAGTGCTGTGTCTCCTCATTAGAAAGTCTCTGGTTTAGTCTATGTGTGAAGTTTCGACTGTGTGACTAAACACTGCACTTGCCTGGGCTCAATCCTTTTAATTTGCCCCCCTAGAGGCTGGCATGCTAGCAAGGAGGCTAAAACCCATGGATGCTAGCGTCTGTCAACTCTCTTA
The DNA here is from genome assembly GCF_018492685.1 of Alosa sapidissima. Taxonomy (NCBI): domain Eukaryota; kingdom Metazoa; phylum Chordata; class Actinopteri; order Clupeiformes; family Clupeidae; genus Alosa; species Alosa sapidissima. Next base: position 3,327,917 of record NC_055959.1, on the reverse strand, counting down.
AAGAAACATATGCTGCCTTTTGGGAAATTAGCTATTTTGTCTTCTATCCTAGAGTTAGATAAATTAGTACATACACCCAGTTAGAGTTAGATAATTAGTACATAACCCAGTCCAACACATCCTGTACAGCCTAATTCAATTGAGGTAGGTGGGGCCAATTAGCATATGCTAAAGTTTTTTTTTAAGGCTTATAGTGATTGTTTAAAAATATCCATTTTGTTTTATTGTAGTTTAACATTTTGCATCCCATAAAATGATTAAGTCTGTCAATGAAGCTAACTTAAATACGTAATACCTTATGAGTTTAGCTCCCTCCTGACATATTAGGGCTCATGCTAGTCAGTGAACCAGCACTTTTAGGACACTGGCTAGTGCGTTCAGCGCCCAGTCCTTGGGTGTGCTTTGGTGGAAACACCAAAAGCTCAAGACAGGTAAAGTTTAGTATCGTCTGCATAGCAGTGATAATCAAATTAATGGGAGGGAATGGTCTCACCCAAGGAAGTGTGTAAATAGAGAAAAGTAGGGGCCCTAATACTGATCCCTGAGGCACACCTGTGGTGAGGTCATGTGCCCTTTAAGGTAGGATTTAAACCAGTCAAGGGCTTTCCTAGACATCCCAGTTCAGATAGTGTAGAAAGGAGAAGGTCATGGTTAACAGTGTAGAAGGCTGCAGATAAGTCTAGTAGAATGAATACTATTGACTTAGCAACTTAGATGAGGACTTAGCTACTCTCAATGCTTCGGTCACCAACAGAAAAGTAGTTTCAGTAGAATGACTCTTGAAAACAGACTGCATAGGGTCTAGCAGGTTGTTCTGAAGTCCAAGACTTGCTTGAAGACCACTTTCTCCAAAAACTTTGACAAGAAAGGAAGAAGGGAGATAGGTCAGTAAAAACAGGAATGGTTTTAGAGGTGGTGGCAAAGTATACATTTTCCATCTTTATCCTCCTTGACTGATTTTTCACTAGTTTCACATTTTGCTAGGGTCAGTGTCACTACTGGTAGCATAAGCCAGTACCTGGAGCCTATGTTGCACAGGTATGTTCCATTGCCAGAAGGATTGCTGTGTCTCCAGTTGCAGTCTCAAGAGCATGTAGGAGATTCCAGGAGACAGTTGCTCTAGCTGGGCAGGATGGTAGAGGGTCCTTAACCCAGCAGCAGGACCAGTATCTGCTCCTTTGTGCAACAACAAACAGTAGGAGCCCTGCCAGAGCCCTACAAAATGACCTCCTCCAGGCCGCTGTTGTGAATGTCTCTGACCACACTGTCAGACTTCATGAAGGTGGCCTGAGGGCCTGATGGCCTCTGGAAGGACCTATGCTCACTGCCCAGCACCATGCAGCTCAACTGGCATTTGCCAAAGAATACAGACGCCCTGTGCTTTTCACAAATGGGACCAGGTTCACCCTGAGCACATGTGACGTCTGAAGATGTCTTGGATAATGTAATGCTGATTGCAATATCATTCAGCATGACTGGTTTGGTGGTGGGCCAGTGATGGTCTAGGGAGGGATATCCTTGGAAGGACGCACACACATTTATGGCCAAGACAACTGCTCCCTCACTGCTCTTAGGCATCAGGATGAAAACTTCAGACCCATTGTCTGACCCTGTAATGGTGCAGTGGGCCCTTTCCTCCTGGTGCACAACAATGGCTGGACACATGTAGCGAGAAGGTGCAGGCAGTTCCTGGAGTATGAAGGCAGTGATACCATTGACTGTCCCCCCACACTCCCCCGACTTAAATACGATTGAACACCTCTGGGACATTATATTTTGGTCCATCCAACATTGCCAGGTTGCACCACTGACTGTCACGGAGCTCAGTGATGGCTTTGTCCACATCTGGGAGCAGATCCCCCAGGACACCATCCGCCGTTTCATTAGGAGCATGCCCCGATGCCATCAAGCATGTCGGGGCCATACGAACCACTGAGTACCATCATGAGTTGCTGCACTGAAATTCAAGCAAAATGGACTAGCTTGCCGTGTCATTTTTTCCACTTATATTTTTGGGGGGTCTTTGAATTCAGTCCTCTGTAGATTGATAATTTTCATTCCCACATAACAAAGTGGCATCCTTTTGTTCCTAACATATTACCCAGTCCATATCAGAATCCTGTGAATCCTACCTCACAGGATGCTCGTTTAACGTATCATGGCTTGGACAGCTGACCGCACCTCACCATCCCACCACAGGGGTCGCCAGGGCTCAGTACTGGGCCCCCTTCTCTTTGCTATCCACACAACTGCTTTGGGACAGATTATCCATTCGCACAGCTTCTCATACCACTGCTATGCAGATGACACACAGCTTTATCTGTTCTTTCCACCTGATGACCCCTTGGTCTCTGCATGGATCTCGGATTGCCACTCAGACATATCTACATGAATGAAGGCACACCACCTCCAGCTAAACCTCTCAAAAACCAAACTGCTGGTCCTCCTAGCTAAACCTACTGCTCCCACCTACTCAAATGCCCTCATACAGGCATATATACTACCCCCGACCGTTGCGCTCTTCAGACAAACATCGTCTAGCTCTGCCACCGGTACGCTCCGGTCAATCCAAACTTTTTTCATCTGTTGTTCCTCGTTGGTAGAATTGTTTTAAAAGCGTTACACTGTTTACCAGGTTGTAAGTATAGTATAAGTAAATATATATACTCTTTTGATCCCATGAGGGAAATTTGGTCTCTGCATTTATCCCAATCTGTGAATTAGTGAAACACACTCAGCACACAGTGAACACACAGTGAGGTGAAGCACACACTAATCCCGGCGCAGTGAGCTGCCTGCAACAACAGCGGCGCTCGGGGAGCAGTGAGGGGTTAGGTGCCTTGCTCAAGGGCACTTTAGCCGTGCCTACTGGTTGGGGTTCGAACCGGCAACCCTCCGGTAGTGCAAGTCCGAAGTGCTAACCAGTAGGCCACGTCTGCCCACAAGTCGTGTTGGCTAAAAATGCGTCAGCCAAATGTAATGTAATGTAGATATCCAGCATGTTTTCCCCATTGAGAGCTGATGTGTTTTATTTTTTAAAGTGTATATTTTTTTAGGTAGTTACTTCAATTGACCAAAATATAGAATAATTGGCTTATTTTCTTACACATAGTGGCCATATTGGAATCTTACCAGATTATACTTGATGCCTCGTATATTGTTGAGGTGGTCATGTGATAAAATGTTCAAACTTCGAAATTGTTTTTGAATGATATTTCTATCATGAATAACAAGAGATGGTCTATATTTTCACATTTGGTATCAGCCATATTGGATTTCGAAATGGCCAACATCAAGTTTGTTTGGAAATCATGTCAATAGCTTCCTTGACCCTAAACATTGAGTGTTAGAACTTAAAAGACTTTTTTTATCTTGTTTAATTTTAAAGTTGTATCAACAATTCTGTTAAGAATGGTAGTCATATTTGAACTTAAGATGGCGGCCACTAGGGGGTCGCTATGTGGTGGGGTCCATTTCAATTTTTAATCACCAGGGGTAGTAGTATAACTGTGCCAAGTTTCATGCTTTCTGCAAAAACCGAACGATTCCGGTGCTTAGCCACTGTATTATTTGTTTCAAAGTGATAACGAATTTACGGACCCCCGGAAATGACATGGTGGGTATCATTTTTCAGAGGTGGAAACGTTATATATACCGAAATGTATTTTGAGCTACTTTTGCGTTCCCTTGCAATAGTTTTGCATTTCCTCACAATAATATTGCGAGGGAACACAACACTATAGCAAGAGAACCCAATAGAAATTAAATTCCTAATTCAATAAAACCAATTTCCACCATGTCCCTTCGGGGGCTCCGTAAGAATTAGCCTGGGTGAACACAAACAAACTTGTTAACAAATTTGAAAGTGCTCTGCAGAAATGATCCCATTGACACGCATTTCCGAATAACTAGAAAAACCCAGGATCAAATCACACTTGGGGCAGACTTGATGACAGATAGAGCAGTGCATTCAACACTGGCTGTGCTTATAAAAATGGCGGTTTACAAGCACTTCTGAAATTATTTAGTAAGATTTTAATGCACCAATTTAAGTTTCATTTTTTAAATTTAATTGCTTTTTATGTCCCTGAAAGTCGTTAAAATGGGAAGTTAAGAATCGGGGGTCGTGAGACCATTTCCAGACGGACTTAATGAAGAGTAGGCCTACTATTTTTAGAAGAGTTTGGTTCCAAAATGCTATATCTCCATTTTTGAAAACATTAGTCATGGTATTTAATTGTGTATTTCAGATAATATCAATAAAATTGCAGTTGTATTGTTTTGATTGAGTAAAGATAAATCAAATAACAATAATCCAATTACAGGAAAACAACATTAACTGATTTATGAACATTCATTAAAATGGAGGATAGGCCTATAGCATTTTTGAACCAAACTTTTCACTTATACATGTACATATTGTAAATATGGCCTTTGCACAAGCTGATAAGTGAAATAAAGAATCAGAGAACAAATTAATGACATTTTTTGGTCTTTATAAGTCTGTCAGATTTGTCTTTTTACAAAATGGAGAAAAAAAAAATTAGAACACTTTGTAATTCTCTTGGAGAACGCCCCTGTCATGTGCGCGAGTCCGAACACATAAAAACACACTCTCACTCCACACAATACTGTTGTCTTCTTCGCCAGCCACAGGAGAGGTGAGCAAGAAAGCAATGGATGAGGCTTTACATGATAGAAATTGAAAGAAAGAGAGTTGAGGAGGGAACCTTGGAGAAAAGCAGTAGGATGACCAAGAAGGAAAAATGCATTGAGAGGAAGAGGAGATGAAGAAGAACACAGAGGAGTGTTCAGCATTAAATGTCACGCCTGTCCATCTCGGATCTCCTGTGCGTGTTGCAGACGTCTTTAACCAGCCATCTTCTCTTCTCCGCGACGGTCTGGTTGCTAAGGGCAGCGGTTGCTCGGGGCGACTGTTGGCATCACAATTCAGGAAGGCAACCTCAGGGTTCCTTTTCCCAAGAGAAACTGCAGAACTCTATCCACCAGCAGAGCAGCAACAAAGTCCACGACTAGAACTTGGGCGATCACCATCTTAAACTATTAGGAACATAATCAAGAGGCAGACTTTCAATGTGGAGCATAACAATGAATACATGCGTCACATTTCACCTTTTTAAATCAAAATTGAAACTGGAAACCCCAACAGAAACCTTAAATCATCACCACAAACATAAAAACAGTGTGCTTACTTCTGTGGGAATTTCCACGAGAGCAAACTGCTCATTAAATTCCGGCGACGACCCAGTCAGTAGCCCAACAATGGCAAAGCCTGAGAGAAATATGCTCCACATCAGGGGCCGATTCTCGCTGAGAGACTCCATGAATGGGTGGCCCTAGAAAATGGCACATTTAAATGGTTGAAGTAACAGTTTTGGCTGCTCAAACAAATTACATGATGGCTTATGGAAGAAATGTTACCTTGTAGTTAATAGCAAATGTAGCCATCTGCATGGCCATAGACATGATGTACACAGTGCTATTTATTAAGCTGGGCTCAAATTCTTTGTAGAGGTCCGCAAACTGCTCTGCTCTGTTGGACAGACAAGAGATATTACTTAACAATAATGTGGTGTATGCGCCAATTAAATGACTATTTCAACCATTATTGCAAAATTACCCAAACACACACACACACACACACACACACACACACATCATTAATGGCATACAAACTGAATGGCTAGTAGAGCCTACCTGGGAGGGCTTCTGCTCTGAGCTCCCTTGTACAGATACACCAAGCTGCAGAAGTGAACTGCAAACTGCAGCAGCACTGTCAGCACTGTGTATAGATTGAAGATGTTGGGTAAGGGCCGTTCTTTTGAGAGGGTTTTCAAAGGCTAGGAGGAAACATACCAGTTGAGATCAGTTCAGTGATGCAAGAGGCTAAAAACAGTGATTCAGCTGATTTTGTAAACCCCTTGCGAAAGGCTTTCCATGTCATTCGATATTATAACTTTCAAAAGGTTGAGCTCATTATAACAGTATCAAGTAGAATTTTCAGTTTGCAACATTCTAATCACTGTGATTGTACTCAAGTCCCTGTCACTGCCCGATGTGAGTCGCGCATGCTCAGACATGTTTGTTGGTTCCAAAAACTGACTTTTAAACTCTTCGATGGCAGTATTTCTGTATAAAACTAATACCTTTGGGATTTGTGCCCTTATATTTTGTAAAAGTCAGCAAGAAATAGGCTAACTGGCCTACTATTCAATCTAACAGGTCTGGTTTTTCAGATGTGTTTCCTGAAAAAGCTGAATTTTTAGATTGAATAGTAGTTGTCGCCAACTTTTACAAAATATAAGGGCACAAATCCCGAAGCTATTTGTTTTATATATAAATACTGCCATCGAAGAGTTTAAAAAAAAGTCAGTTTTTTGGAACCAACAAACATGTCTGAGCATGCGCGACTGTCACTTTTGAAACTTTTTTTGTAGCTGACCTTTGACCTTGAGATGAAGAGGAAACAACCAGCCAGTAGCAGTCCCTGCAACGTGGCCTGAAAGTCACTGAACTTGACTCCTTCAAGGTAGAGCACAGACTGACTGTAGGCCAGCACCAGGGCATTCAGAGCCAGAATCTTAAACATCTGTAGCGTTGTCACCAGAGTGCACCGACCCTGCTTTATCACGTGACAGACTAACAGGAGAGAGAGAGAGAGAGAGAGAAAGAAAGAGAAAAAATCAGAATAAAACAAGAGTTGCATGTGTGTCTACTCTCTGTCTAGATAAGTCTTGGTACTGATGATGTGATGAGTTCCCCACTTACCAGCCATCACCAAATGGCGGACCGCGGTCCGAGTCCGGACCGTGACGTAATCCTATCCGGACCCAGACCATAATAGCCTAATTTAGATTTTCACATAAGATTTCAAAGCTGCGCTAAATGTTTCGTTGGTTAGGATAACAGCATTTACTTCAGGAGCTTCAGGAACCATCATTTCGCTTGCTGCTACTCAGCCAGTTAAATCTGTGAATTCTGATAAAGTCGAGTCAGGGGCGAGAAACAATCAGACGGATATCTAAGTTAACGATAAGTAAGTTATTTTCAAATCATCGATTGCTCAAAGAGGAGAAGGCTAGACAGCGAGAACAGAGCTTTATATAACGATACGGGGGCAATACCACGCAAAACTGTCACGTTCGTAGCGCCAACTAAATATGGATCCGTCTGACCACTTTTCTTTTAAATGAGCATTTAAATTCAGTCTCCTATAGGTTTTTGCCTATAAATCGATATTTCAGACCAGGAAAGGAGTGGTATTTAGTGGGTTTAGAAGTTAAATTATTTGATTAGCATATACTATGTGTGGAGAGCATCCCCTCACCATCTTTATCTCATTTTTGACATAGGTGGCATTTAGAGGCTTTTGCATCTGAACCCTTCATATTCTGAGAGGCGATTTTAAGCGCCAATTTGAAGCACCTCTACTAGACAAAGCATATATTTTGAGCAAGCATAGCGTAGGCTAGGCCCATTCAACAGTGAACTGAGACCACAAAATATTTTACGATTTAAGAAGGAAATATGATTGATCCACCACAATCTAGTTAAGCCTACATGCATTCACTGCCCAACAACGTGATATTCCTGGGTTTCCAGGATGTCGGGTCAACATAAAAAAACTAAAAAAATTAAATTAAACTTGCTGATTAAGGGTTCAAGGAACCAGCTGTGGAATATCCATCCTTGTCTCAGCTCAAATTTTATTTTAAGTTCACATTAAGATCTTACAAATAGCCAAGGCTACTCAGTTTTTCTCCCCAATTAGGCTACTCTTATCTTGCCTTATTTCTCCTCATTTTGATTGTTGCCTTTTAGGCTACTTATTTTATTTCACATTAAACATTAGGCCTAGGCCTACAATCTTCTATTTCATGAATTTCCCCTTGGGGATCAATAAAGTATCTATCTATCTATCTGTCTATCTATCTATCTACAACTAGGCTCCATCCATCCATTCTAATATTATACATACATACATACATACATACATACATACATACATACATACATACATACATATACATAGCCTAAACACGCACGTTAAACATTATGATGCTCCGGACCTTTGCTTGAGGAAATTTTCCGTAACTGGACCTCGCTGAAGATTAATTGAATACCCCTGCCTTAGACCCTCTCCTACAAGGCCTCCGCAGTGCACTGACATGAGTGTGGCGGACTCTGCCTTCAACGTTTAATTATATTAGCTTCCATTGTCTCCAATACAACCCCCCACACCACCGCCAAACCATTTCGTCACCTCGTGTAGATACAATTCAGTTCTATTTTGTCAGCGCCTCTCATTAAAATCCATTGTTTATCAAACGTTTGTCAGCTGAAAATGTCATGCACTCGAGTGGTTGGCGGCTATATGCAGAGGCCTCGCTCCGCATGTAGCCGCTGACATGAGTGCACTGTTGTTGCCACGCACATCAGCGCCAACATTTTTAAGACACATTTTAACAAACAAAACAAATAGGTGCCACATTATCGATGGTCACAAAATTTGTATTATAATAATTTATTTGTAATAATTTAATTATGTTATCCGTGTGGATTGGCTGATCCACCTAGCAGGAAAGGACCAGTTCATCCACCAATTCACATAGACAACATACATTTGTGTCCACCCCCAATGAGGCATCTATTTGGCACGTGAGCATGTAAGACGCCTTTTTGGAAGATGGTGGAGGCCAACTGGGTTCCAAACTGTCTGAAGCTAATCCTTTAAATCCTGACCTCCTGGTTACAACAAAAGAAGCTTCATTCTCATGTTCAGAGTGTTTCTTATTCTTATCTCTACACTAGACATTTACTCTACACATTTACTGACAACATTGCCACTCTAGACATTAGGGCTGCAAACTAATTTCATAATCGATAATCTGTCGATTATTTTCTCAATTAATCAATGAGTTATTTGATCAATAACATGTCAGAAAATAGTGAAAAAACGTCTATCAGTGTTTTTCTGAAAGCCTTAAGAAAGATTGTGTCCTCAAATATCTTTCTTTGGCCACACGCCAAAGGAGTAAGTAAAGCTGAAAATATTTTATAATATAATATAATTGATACAAAAATGACCAAAATCAATTTATTTGATCGATTAATTGATGTAGCCCTGCTACACATGTTTACTGACAAACTTCCATGAAAGTGAAAAGGAGGGAGAGAAATCAGGTGAGTGGGAAGCAGGACACTACTTACTGCACTGAATAGATGACAGCTTTGAGGTAAATGGTGCAGCAATTGAGGCGTCTCCCAGTTTGACCACTTGGACCTGATCCTCCTCCAGCTCGCGCAGCACCTGACTGATCCTCTCCTGCACAGAGAATGGCCAATAATCAAAACATGAGCCTTTCACCACAGAACTTCAGAGAGGCAGTAAGGGATAGAGATAGATTAGAGGCTAGTCAATCACTCTACTATCATCACACCAGTGACATTTAATGACTCAAGCAAAATGAAAGGGGCAAGTTGTGTGTGGCATGGAAGCAACACAGGCACACACACACACAAACACTCAAAATGGCACATTTGTGCTTGCACCTCACTGTCACTCTCACACAAACACATAGTCAGTCACTCTTACACACACACACACACACCTTCTGAGCAGCGAGTTGCTCCTCCCTCTGTGCCATGACCCTGTGCCTGGCGGCGCGGGAGCTGAGCTTGCTCCCGGAGGTTAGCGCGGGCGGCAGGGCCCTGGAGTCACATGCCGCCGCCGCCGCCGCCACCTCCCTTTCCTTTCCCCGCTTCTTCCTCTCAGGGATGCGCTCGGGCGCGTTAGCCAGCAAGGCCACTCCTGTCCACACAAACAGAGCATGATGGACGCACCAGATTTCAACAAATCCGTTTTTACTTGTCTAATATACGGTGCTTATTTAATATCCTGGATAATTGTGATCATTTTTGCTCATGGGACAAACATTTGTGCATGCACAGTGTTCTACATCAGCTGTCTCTATGCAAATAGATATGTAGCGTGATGGGTGCACTCACCAATGTGGGCGTGTTTGAGCGCTCCAACGTCGTTGGTCCCGTCCCCACACATCAGAGTCGTGAAGCCCAGTCCCTTCAGACTGGTGATGACAAACTCCTGCAGGACAAAGCAGCCATCACATCATACCATGAGACCATAAGCATAACCCCACAGTGAGCTCTTTGTAACGTTGTGCTCTCCTAAGAATGTGTCTTTTCATTGCATAGTGGGGAAAATCGCTATGCAGTCCGGAGATGTTGGGTGTCTACTGTCTACCAAGAGTGCAGGAACTGCAATGCGGCACACTTTACACTACAATGCTCCATCGTCTTGTCTTTCTGTTGCTGGAGATTATCCACTGGGACAACTCCATGGCTTACTTTGCCAAATCAATTATTTGTTCTTATTCAAACATGAGGCTATATTTTCCCTCCTCTTTTCCTATTCATTCATCATTTAAGTCAGTTTTTTTTCCAGGCCATCTAAAAATAACTGGTCTAAAAATATGTGCCTGTTATTTGCATACACTGCAAGCTCAGATAAGGCACCAAGAGACTTTAAAAAACAAAGGATGTTCACAACTTGCTGACAGGGGGAAAATTCTAACCTTCTGTTTAGGGTTGACGCGAGCGAAAACCTGCACATGGGGTAAAAGGGCATTTAGTAGTTTGGTGTCGTAGGTCAGTCTGGCCAAGCCCTCCCCTGTCACACACAGGTCGTACTGTTGGACAAAATCTGGCACGGAGGGAGGGGGCAAGGCCACACACACGCTGCCATCGATGGACTCCCACTGCCAATCATCTGGAACACAACATACAGTACACAATGTGGCCATGGATAAGATCAAATGCGCTTCACATAATAAATATACAATATAATATAATATACATATAAGTATATAATAAATATACAATATAATATAATATAATATACACAGTATATACATATAATATGTTCTTGACCAAAATTCAAGATAGGTCTCATTTGCTATTTGTCTGAAGAATTCTTCTGTGTTTAATATCAACAGTGGTGAGAATAAAAAAGGCTTGAAGCAAAATTTCAAATCAAGGCTTTGTGCTGTTTATGAATGCTGCTGTAGAACCCATGACAGCTGTTTTGAATCTAACATAATCAGTGTGTGACCCAGTTGAGAATGTATGACTCATTTTTCATTTGTTTTTAAAATGCGTCTTGGGTTCTCTGATCACAAGTGGCCAGTTCTAAATACAGGTGTGAACAATCACTGGGTGTGAAGATCACTGGGATCCGATCACTCAAATGTCTTGCCGAGATGGTCTGAGATGCATTTGATCACACATGTTTTAGTGTAAACGTTACTGCATTTTGATGCATCCCGGACAATGGGAATGAATGTGATGTTGTCAATAGCTGAATCTAAACACAAGTGGTCAGCTGCACAGGTGTGTCCCCACTGACCACTTATTATCAGATCACCCAAAACGCATTCTAAACACAAATGTACAACAACAACAATGAGCACTACAGTGTGCCACTAATGACTAATTTTCTAACGACTAATCTTTTGACTAATTCTTCGATTAGTCGACTAATCTAAACGACAAATTTAAAAAAAAAAATCAAGTGTTTGTTATTTCGTTGTGTCCATTTTATTTTGAACTTAACTGAAGGGTAACTGAAAGGTCTGACATTATTGTACAGTACAATAATGTCAGACCTTTGATAGACTTTATTTGTACTGTACATTCAGTGTTGCCATGGACATAGACAATGTTCAATGTTTGTCAAACTTCTTTGACCTGAGGGCCGGTCATGGCATACTTTGGGGTCATAGGGCCCACCTATATGAACCCACCCACCATCAAATTATCATTACATCAAAATTATTATTGTTATGCTATATTGTTATATATGCACTTCAAAGCAGCCAATGTTAAAGTGCTAACATTGTTCACAAAAAGTTTGTGAAAACATGCACATCAGAGGACTACTGTTTTGACCAAAAATAAATAGGGGGTTAATAGTAAAACAACTTGCCGTCGACTAATTTTCACGGTCGATTAGGTCGACTAAGTCGACTAATCGTGGCAGCACTAAAGCACTAAGAAGCAAATAAGGTCACAGCATGTCTTTCTTTGACAAGCTGTGTGTGTGTGTGTGTGTGTGTGTGTGTGTGTGTGTGTGTGTGTGTGTACCTGGACTGGGGCCTGCCTGCAGTATGAGTGTGTGTGGCCTCTGGATGAAGTTGAGCTCTCTGGCCACGTGGCAGGCTGTCAGTGGGTTGTCTCCTGTGATCATCACAACCTAAAGACAGAGACAAGCATGATGGGGAGAAGCCAGAGACATTGAGACTGAAGACTGGACACCTGTGGTAATCTACAATTGTAATGTAAGGTGTTATAATTAATATATGTGCAGGTGTCTTTCACATTTTTTGTTCAACACTTATTGAGACCTAAAATCAGGTCCAAACACATAAAGTTGCAGTGCGCAGACTTCAGTGAAAACTCTGTTGAAAACTCATTCAATATGGCCAACTGCATGAGCTCAAGTGACACAAGAGGACAAGTGTTCATTTTTTTCCGCTCACATGGTGCGACGCCTCCTGGATCTCCTTGATAACCATGCGGCTATCGTTCTTCAGAGGGCAGGAGACGACCATGAAGCCGACAAAGCGCAGGTCGCACTCCAGAGCCTCCCGTGTGATCTCTCGCACCTGGAGGAGAGAGAGAAAGAAACGTTCAAAAAAAAAAATAAAGAACAGTCATTCCTCTGCACACTCCTCTATGACGCAGCAATCCTGTCGGAACTGGATCTTCTCGCTCCAGTAAAAAAAAAAAGGACCCCAGAAATAGAAACCAGAACATATTTCCACAGAACGACTGGAGAGCCGTCCCAGAAATAGACTACCACCGATTTAGAAACTGATGGAGGAGCAGAAAAAAGAAGTTAAAGAATCAATCGCGCTTGAAGAAAGGCTCAAAAAAAGACGCATAACTTTTTCCTTCTCTGAATGACAAACATGATTTCACAAAACAGACTACAGGTGTGAAAAGTGATCTCACCAGAAAACAGTAAGAAAACAGGCAGTGAGTGAAAGAAAGAGTGAAAGTGAGAGTGAGAGAGAGAGAGATTAAGAGAGTGAGAAAGTATGTGTGTGTGTGTGTGTGTGTGTGTGTGTACCTGCTGATGGCTGAGGTGTCCCATCTCTTTGTAGCCCAGAGCTAGCACCCTGGCCCCTTCTCGAGACATGGCCTTATGCACCTCGTCATAGCTGGGAGGGCACTCGGAAAACTGCAAAAGGGAAAATAAAAGACGGCCTAGATGATGCATCATTTATTGGGCCGATCGTCCATCATCACCCCTTCACAGTCTGTGAAACATTGAGGTCAAGGAGCCAGAAGCGGCACCAACTAGACAGGAGCGCTCGCTGAGTTGTAGGACACGCACACTAATATATCGATTTGTCAGTACCCATTTTTTTTCTCACAGGGCAGCAGAAAGTCTGATTTTCTTTGGATCTTTAAATATATAAAGAGGTAATTTCAGTCATAGCTACATGTGACTATATAAAAACAATCTACAACGCTCTGCCGAAGCTGTCTTTCTGCCATCTCGGTACATTTTTAAATTGTAGACCGATATTGTCCATCTTGAAGTAATATACAGAGACAAAATGAAACACAAGTGACTTCTGTCTCATGTGTCTGCTGACAGAAAACCTGACACGAAGCCCCAACCAAATGCAAATCAATCGTCAGCATGTCTACAGAAAAAGCACTTGACTTCTTACCATTCCCCTCAGGGTCTCTGGAGCGCCTTTGACCGTGGAGATGTAGCACAGCTCAGTGGACCCCAGTCTCTCATACGACGCCAGGACAGACATCCTCTTCAGAGCGCTGGCGAAGTGGAACCGCTGGTGGATTTTCAGCCCTGGCGTCTTGATGCCCCTCGCAAACACCTTCTCATCTAATCACAGAGACAACCATTAGAGCTCATTACAAAGATCAGACTGTGGGGATGCTAATTGGTGTTAACTAACAGGTCACAGGCTCTTCTGTTGGAGATCCTCCACACATACCAACACAGACCTAGCTATGACTTTCTAGCACTAATCAGGACTGAAGAAAGTTGCAGTACCCTCTAATGGCATATAGAGTCACGCTTACTTTCAGAGATACAAAAACATGTTTGAGTTTGGAATACGATTACAGAATATCCACTAGAAGCCGTTCCAAGTTCCTGAAAGTTAGGAGAGGTAACAGACACCACTGAGCCCAAGGCTGTCAAATTAAAATGATCAATTACCTCAGAGTTTCATCTAACAAAAATAATGTGACAACAAAGGTAAGAAAAGTTTTCAGTTAATCACTAAAAGAAAACACTAGGGAGTAATGACGCTTTTGAGATACCGTACCATATGAATACCATGCTCTGCTGGAAAACACTCTCAATGTGAAATAAACCCAATTCCCAGGTCGGCTTCCACTGAGTTGTACCAGAGACTTTCTAATGAAGAGACACAGCACTCAAAAAATCCTCCATAGAAATGCATGGGGTTAGTTTGTAACGCCAATATGGCAGTTGTCTTCACATATCCCAGCCCTTCCGCGGAAAAACTTCGACATGTGAATACACTGAGCCAATCATGTGGTGTGTTGTGAATACATTGAGCCAATCATTTGGTGTGTTGTGAAAACATTGTGCCAATCATGTGTTGTGATTTCGCCGCTGGAGCAAGGTTGGTGTCGTGAAGCCTTGCGCACGTGCATTTCTGCCGAAATAGATGCCCAAATAAATGCCCAAAAAGCATTGCAATATGGCCGCCGAGTGGAGGGACTTGCCTAAAAGGACTTTGGTTGCACTTCATCTTTAAAGATGACAGAGTGGATGAGCGGAGTATTTTTTCTTGTTCTCTGATGCCAACATAGAAATTATGCAACTTTGGTCTGTCAAAAACATGCTCAGATGCTATTTAACAAGCTCATTTACAAGCCTATGATAAGGCTGGGAAATAAAATGGCCCATTTGACCAGATATCTAGCGCCCCCTCATGCTTATCTGGCACTGACATAAATAATTAAGTGAGCTTTACGTTGATTGGCTGCCCTGCAACCAAAGACAGCAACTTCTACCTGAATCGAAGTGGTAATAATGTAAGGTGCAGAGGGGGGTGGGGATCAGAGTGATGGTTGGGGTCACAGACAGTATTTGTTCAGATTTACCCATTTTTTAAGACATTTCAATAACCAAGATGTGCATAAGGAGGAAACAACCCTGTTTGCGGTTCACGGTAGCTTTGTTGCCATGCACTGAAATCTCCTTACTCAACACAGCCAAGGTAAAAACGTTTTTTTCATTCTATGTCATCTTTAAGCAACAATAGCAACTAGAATGCACTATGTAGTTCTATACAGCATATTTTCCTGCTCTTGGACCTTTACCTTTAGTGAGACTCCAGTCAGCAGCCGTCAGCATGGCCTTCTCCAGGGGATCGCCCACCAGCTGTCCATCATCTAGAGTGACCAATGAGTGACACGTGGCCACAACCCGATGCGTCTCCACCGGTATCTCGGACACCGGCATCACTTCTTTGCCTTCCCTGTGGAATAGAACAGAGAGCTTGAGATTTGCTACAGATAATAAAGATACATAAAGTATAGATACAAAATACAGATGCAGTAGTACAGCATGTGGAATCTTACTGCCAAGAAAGCCACAGCTGTTTTTGGAACCAACACTAAATGCTAATACCACTAATCAGTAATAAAATATTCATTACAGACCTGTGGACTAGTCCCCCCTACTGTGTTCTAGCTGGCATTAAGCATTTCTATGCCGTCTGTGGCTGGTACCCTTTTCTAAGTGCAACACCCGTGCACTAGTTTCTTTCTGCAGTCAACAACTCAAGCTGGGGCTGTTTGGTTTCAGTCCCGGAGTTTGCAGTGTCTCATTTTACAACCAGTGCACAGACAGCAGTTATCTTATCACAGAGAGGATATGCCACGAAACAAAACCACAAGAGAGGTGTACCTTAGTCCAGCGACGCCTCGCACTACCAAACTGTCACTCGTCAAAGTGCCCGTCTTATCAAAGCAACAGACTTCCACCTTCCCTGCAAACGGTATCCTGAAAGGCTCTGTGCAGAACACATCTACACAGAGACAAAAAGAGACAGTGTGTATGTGTGTGTGTGTGTGTGTGTAGGGGGGGGGGGGGGGTGGTGGTGATTCATTTTATATGAATATTCTCTAAAGAAAGCTGCATAACTGACAATGAAAGGTACTCACAGAGCTTGGCCAGGGCAATGAGCGATGTATTCACAGCTAGCGACAGCTCTATGGGAAGCTCAGGAGGTACAACTGAGGTGAGGATGAGGGTGCACTCGAGGAACAGCTTATACCTGTTCCGACTCAAATCCTTGGTGCCTGAAAAGGAAAGTGGCATTTCAAAAATGCAACAGAGAGTGGCACTGAAACAATGCAACACTGTCTAATGTCGCTTTTGTCCAAAACGACTTACAGGATGTGAACATTACATTAGCCGGGCTTAAAGTAATAAAAATGTCTGTGCCTGAAGTTATCAGACATTTATGAGGACATCATATATGCTGTAGTCTCATTGGCTATTTTCAAATCTTAAACATACCGTCTCACGCCTGAATTCAGGCATGGTGCCTGAACACTTTAAGCCCTGCATTAGTTTAAAATAATAATTTGAAATGTACACAGGGCTAGGGCAATATGCTTGGGGAAGAAGAGAGAGCCACTCACCCTCCACCCAGACATAAACGGCAGCAGCAATCGCAAAAACCAGAAGGAAGAGGATGAAGATGAAGGTCTCCAAATTGTTAGCTGTTACCCTTTTCACTCCAAAGAGTATGGTCCTCAACAATTTACCCTTTAAGAGGAGAGAATCGTGCTTGGTTGAATATCTATTATAATATACTGTATATATGGCTCTGGGGCACATAGTTAGTCATACTATCAGAAAGGCATTTTAAGAATAAGACAAAAGCACTCTTACCTGAGAGGTGTAGAATCCTGTTCTTAAAACATATGCCACACAGCCATTGTCCACAGCTATGCAGGGAAAAAAATAAATAAATTGTTATTCCTGTAAAACTGAACAGTGATGTTGGTCTTTTTGCTTGCATTTCAGTGTCCAGGCTGCACTGCACAACTGAACTGATGATTCACACGAGATATGTCATAAAGATAGACATGAGTGCAGACAAAAGAGGAAGCTGTGACCCGTACGTTTGAGGCCTGCACTGGCTTTCAGAGGGGGGCTGTGCTGCACCACCTTGGTCCCGCCAGAGATTACGTGAAGGCGTGCGTCACCCTGTAGGTCTAGGATTCTCTCTGGATCCAAGTCCTCCACAGGTTCCTGTGTGCACAGAGAGGAGGCATTAAGTAAAAGGCCGTTCACACAAGGAACGATAACTATAACAATAACGGCAAAAAAGTATCGCTTTAGCAAACATGAACTAACTATAACGATAACAAATTGAAGAACAATATGGTTGGGGATCGCTTTCAGACCGATTTTGTAAACGATAACATTCAATAACAAAAGGAGAGGCTTTCCTTATCGTTGGTCAGTGTGAACGCTTTTATCGTTATTCGTTAATGTTACAGTATTCTTTACAGTTATCGTTCCTCGTATGAACGGCCCTCAAGCGTTGTAGAAACATGTAGGGGCAAGTATGCAGTCTTTAAGTGACAGGAGAAACAGAACGTTGAACTGAGCAAAGTCTAACCTTCATCTGTGGAACGGACTCTCCCGTCAGCATCGCCTCATCTACGATGCAGCGGCCTCGGAGCAGCAGGACATCACATGGCACAAGGTTCTCCTGCGGAGAGCGGCCTAATGACAGGCAAAAAGCACAGGCATAAGCCAAGACAATTCTCCATACCATAACACAATTAGTAATTGAATGGAAAATCGCACAACTGAAATGTAAATTTTACCTATTGACACAATGTCCCCTGGGACAAGTTCATCACTGGACACTGGTCGCCATTTTCTATTTCTATAAACCTGTGAAAGATTAAGAACAGCTGATCAGACCAATTTACCTGCCTTGATGGTCTATTCCATTGATCTTTACATCATAGAATCTGGAAAATGTTCTTTAACTGTTGTGATATAATAATAATAATAATAATAATAATAATAATAATAATAATAGTTGGTTAATGAACTAACAGTGACTTTATCTGAATATATGACATTTTATGAAGTTAATGTTAATGTTATTAATTAAGAAAACAATTAGAGTTGACCCTAATAACAGCTTTAATAGCTAGATGCTTCAGCTGAAATGACTATGCTATGGTTATAGTGTTTAGCAGACGCTTTTGTCTAAAGCGACTTATAGAATATGAACATTTCATTAATGGGGGTCTGGAAGTTAAAGGAGAGGGAACTAAGAGTCAGGTCTGCACTGGTAATGCCAGGGAAGCCTGGAATGGACTCAATGCAATGATGGGCAGAGCGGGAACCAACACTATCTTTTGTCAACGACCTGAAACATTTCTATTAAAGATTTCATAATTCCCTGTGCACTTATTCTTATATTGACATTTTTTTTATATTTTTAACAACACAACTGAACTCCCCAACTGTATTGACAGAGGCAGGTGTAGCAGCTAGCTTAGTTTGAATTAAACAATAGGCGTAAAGCACCTGGACCGGATGGACTTGGGTGGGGCAGGACGATCAAGGCATACAGGTTTGAGCTCACAGTAGTCCTGACAAAATTGTTTCAGTGTCTATTGAATATTCATTGTGTTCAAAAATGTTCATTGTGGAAAATATCTAATATCATTCCTGTGCCCAAGAAGCCCAGAGCAACAATGCTCAATGATTGTAGACCAGTTGCACTGACCAGCATCCTGTACAAATATATGGATGAATGTGAATATTATGCTCTTATAAGGCTAGTGCTAATACATTGCACATATTTAATTTATATTACTGTAAACCATACCACTTAATTAACTATATACTACTGTCTAGACTGAACTATATGTCTTATATTGTTTATACTGCACCACCTGTCTATGTATATCACATTGCGCTTTTCTGCTTTTTTGCACTTCTAGTTAGACACAAACTGCATTTAGTTTTCTCTGTACTTGTACTCTGCACACTGACAATAAAGTTGAATCAAATCTAATCTAATCGTAGCCACAACATAATTTCAGCTGGGAAGACAGAGGAGAGACAGAGGAGTATTAACAACACTCGACTGATCCAAATGGACAGCTACCTGAATCATGTAGGGTTTGTTTCCCATCCTGCGGATCTCGGACATGTTCCTCATCTGCTGCTGCACTAGAGATGCCTCAAACGCCACCAGCATGAAGAGGGTGAAGACGCTGTAGTACCAGTATTCATCCAGACACCACAGGCCTACGCAGAACACCTGTGCATGACCCCAGTAAGGTTATTCATCATGTGCCTCTGACACAATATAGAAACAGCATTTAAAGATCTCTATAAAAACTCAATTAGGTCTTAAGAAATCAGAACTGATTGGCAGAGCAGGTGAACGTTAAGTGCCACACAGAGAGATCTGAAGTGAACCTTTTGGTGTTCTCTGGGTGTGTACCAATAACGAGAACATAACACAAGCATGCTCATGTTAGCTCACCTGGAAGACGAAAAAAGGGGCAGTGGCTCGCTCTTTGAAGAGTTCCAGGAAGTCTGGCACCATCATTTCAGCGCGGTTAGTTCCATAGCGCTTCTCAGCAGCACGTAAATCAGCCTCTTCCTGGTAGCCTCGCCACGCCTGGAAGTAACCCATGGGCTGGTCCACGGGGAAGGCAACAGGGAGAAAGCGCTTCTTCTCCTTTCTGTCAAACACATATCTGATTTTCTGGAACTCAAATGATAAGATCCCCTCTTCATTTTCGTCCTGTTGCAAAAAGGGAGATGGGAAAAGGTTGCATTATGAGCATAGCCACATCACAGGTTATCTGCAAACTTTCAAGTTTGAATTGTGTGTGTGTGATGGTTGATTGGCTGAGCACCAAACACAGAGGTCGTAACAATGGTAGGGGAGCCTCTTGACACTTTACCCACAAACAAAAGAAATCTCACCTGGTCCCTCTGCAATGCTACGAGCTCTGCAGAACCATTGTTTGGCGTAGGTATTACTTTAGCCAAAGTGGCCTTTTCTGGATCTGGCTCCTGTTGGGACACAGATGGGAGTTTCACTTTGCACTTTCACCCATATCACTTAGAACTGAGGTCTTTCCCTCAATTGACGAATTGTTCATCTTTGGAAATGGCTACTCTAATGTTGACAGTAGGCCTATCCTCTGTGATCATTATGCAATGTCATTATCTCTTTTCCTCCAGAAATTGATAGTATAAACATGCATAGACTACAGTCGTAACATACTGGGAATGTGAGTGTGAAAATAAATGACAACTAGGACTTCCACTCGAGAGCCATGTAACGACTGGGACATTTGTTGTTAAACACGTCGACAGAAAACAGAAAAATGACACTTTACCTTCACACAGGTAAGCAAACAGTGCGCATGCACTGACCAATAACCAGAAAGCACCGTGAGGACGTGCGCGATCCCGATAGCGGCAAGTGCTAGCAGGCCGGCCTCAGGATAGTCAGCAGCCCCATATACTCCTAACCATACATAAAGCCAGCCCGGGTAAAGTACTGTCATGAATGGAAGTACTGTGCCATGAAAAAGCGTAGGCCTGCGTCGATACAATGACACCGAGCTAACTAGCTCGTCGCTAGCACTATTATCATGGTTGTGGTTCATAGAGGGGGCCATCTGCAGCTCCCCCGACCCCAGAATTCCATCTCCAGCCATGTTTTCAAGCTTTTCAGTTTCTTTCATTCTTGCGTACTCCTTCCACACTTGCCCCCCCTTCTCGCCACCTCCTCCGGACTTAGGGTGCTGGTGAAATGATAAACTCTCGCAATTCCGTGGTCCAGTCGGTGTCCAGATTCAATTTCGGAATTTCTTTCACACCGAAGCCAACTTCCGTGTACGCAACCACGCAAGACATTTACGACACTTCCGGCATAGAGGTGTAACTATGGCAACAACATTGAAGGGGAAAGTGTCAAAGTAGGCTAGTGTGACCGGTGTGACCAGTGCGCCACCTACCAATCTAGTTAAAATGTCAAGACGTAATGTCTCTATGGCAGACAAACACATTTTAGATCTCTTTAGGAATCAGACATTTTAGTGTCTGATGATGGGGGTAGCCAGAACTAAAAACAGACTTCAAGATAGTCACTTACCTTGTGAGGGTGAGGTTGTGACTGACATGTGGAAATACCAGTTGTCTCAGCTGTGTAGCGGTGCAAGAAAACAACACAGCCAATCGTGAAGCGGGAGGCGTTATCTATTCTGAACGAATGAATGTGCTCTCCATGCATGCATGTGTGTGGTTTGCTAGAACTTGTTCGCTATCGTGAATAACCTTTGTGTGTGCATTCAATTAGCTGGCTATCCAGCTAGCTAATTTCAATTATGTAAGTATAACCTAACGATGCCTTGATGAATATGCGTTTCGGTTTCACACTATATGGTTTCAATCAATTCAAATTAAGCTTAGCCTGCGTGGTAACGTTAGTTAACTTAGCTAACCTGTGCACCTGTAATGGCAGAGGCAATAATTTAGCGATAAAGCTTTGTATATCATTATAGGATTAGCTCACTGACCTGATCAGCAAGTTGGTAAATGGACGGTAGCACTTTACCTGAAGTCGGCTAGTCAGTGGATTCAACTCAAGCGTTCCAGGCTAACTCATATCTCTGACTGTTAATCAAGCTTACATCTCAAAATGAAACGTTAGCCCTTCTTCATGGTATATTCCATGGTCCCTGTTCTGTGCTCCACTCCTTATTCCATGGTCCCAGTCCAGTACCGCCTAGGCTATAGACAAAGACAAGATCTCCCTTTACTGCCCCTGATAGCACCACTGTCGATGGTCAGTGTGTGATAGGCTATAAATGCACTTTGTTTACTGTTTTCTTGCCAATGTTTTGGACAACAGGCAGGCTGCTATGGAGATCACGGCTCGATTCTGCCATAAAGAGATGGAAGAGTATGGAGCCTGTGTATCCTCTAACCCATCAACATGGCAGGAGAAGTGCCAAGAACTCAAACTTAAAGTGGCACAGTGTACATCCTCACAGTAAGTGGGTGAAGTCAATAGGTTGGTTTCAGGTTACAAGGATACAAGGAAGTTTGTCACATGCATATAGTTACTGGAAGTAAGAAATGCAGTGAAATTATGTCTGGTGGCAGCCTATTTGTGCATTTATGGGGGGGGGGGGGGGGGGTAAAGAGTGCAGTAGAAGAGGGGTTTAGTAGATTAAGTGGCAAGGGCTGCATAAGAAAGGTGGGGGAAGATTGGGATTGGGGGGGGGGGGGGGGCGCACCAACAAGGAGCACCAACAAGGAGCACCCAAGAGCAACAGGGGCAAGGAAAAACTCCCTTACCAAGGAAGAAACCTTGGGCGGATCCACGGCTCAAGGTGCTAACCCAACTGCCAGGGGAAAGTTGGGGAAAGTCAGATATATGTGTGTGTGTGTGTGTGTGTGTGTGTGTTTTGACGTTTGACATGTGATGAAATAAGAAAATAAATAAAAGGTCTGTAGCATAGGGAGAGGGATGTAAAAGTCATGTAGGTGTGTGGTGGTGGGTCAGTATAGTGTGAGTTCAGAGTTGGGAAATGTTTGAGAGTGCTGAGGAGTGAATGTGTGCAAAGTCAGTATAGTGTGAGTTCAGAGTTCGGATGGCCTGGGGATAAAAACTTCTCCTGAGTCTCTCAGTTCTGGCTTTGTGACTACATAGGCGTCTTCTTGATTTCAGCGGTAGGAATAATCCATTGTTAGGATCAGAAGAGTCCTTCAGAATCTTTTGGGCTCTTAGGAATACTCTTCTGGAATAGATATCTTGTAGAGCAGGGAGTTGAGTTCTTATAGTACTTTCAGCTGAGCGCACTACTCTCTGCAGAGTACTACAATCTCTAACTGTGGAGTTCCCATACCAGGTGATGATGCTACCAGTTAGAACACTCTCAACCGCTGAAGTGTAGAAGGCCTTCATGATGGATGTAGAAACTTTGAATTTCCTTAGCTGACGAAGGAAGTAGAGTAGTTGTCTGGACGACTTCAGAACATATTGAGTGTTAACAGTCCATGTTAAGTCTCCAGTAATGTGGACACCAAGATATTTAAAACTTGTGACTCTCTCTACAGGTTGCCCGCTTGTTCTGCTTGTCATGGGTCTTCAATGAACTTAATCATTGTTCCCTTTGAACCAGTGTGTGTGGGTTAACTTGCCTGTCTTACTTCTGCTGTTGGCAGCCCAGTGATTCAGAAGATCCGAACCGACTGTGCTGGAGAGTTTATGCAGTTTGAACGTTGCCTGCGAGAGAACCAGTCTTCCGCCCAGGCCTGCTCACCACATGTGGCCCGCTTCGTAGTCTGTGCTGAGACAGTTGACATTAGTGCAGTTGGTGAGTTTATGTCTCCTTGTCCTAAGAGTTGAAGTCTTTGTATGTCTCTGTTCCATAGACAATGGAATCCTATTCAGTCAATATATAGTAAGGGTGGACTGGAAAACCAAGTGGACATTTCCTGCTTTAAATTTAGTCTACCATCAACAATTTAAATGTCAAATATCACAGGATTCGTAACAACCACACTTTACGTGTTGTGTTCAGTGTCATAAAACTATCAAAAAAGTAGTAAACTAACTTCAGACACTTTTCAAATTTTCACTGAATTCTGCATGTGCTTTTTACTTGAACAACAAACATAATACAGGTGCATTACTTGTGACTACACAATATTCAAGCCTAATATGCTAATTTCACAACCACCTGCCTTTAACAAGCCCCACAGTGACTAAATGCTACTGTATACCACAGTCACAGAAAATGTTTGCGTCTAATTACCGGTTGCTGATAATAGCTGAAAGTAGAATAAAAGATATCGAGCTTCTGCTTACCTTGAATGTGTACTTTTTTACCTCTCTCAACAGCAGCAGAAGTACCTCAACCATCATAAGAGCTGCAAGCACAGCTTTAAAAATGACTTCAGTGGTGTCCCCCAAAAACTGGTGCATTTCATGAACTGTTTTCTGTTCAACACTTCTGTAATGTGACGACACCCACTGCAGAGCATCTCAGCATTCATTCAAACAGCAGTTGTTTGCACAACCACATTTACACTCTCTACAATGAGCCATGCATTTGTTTATTTTATACTGACTGCTCTAAAAGTATTGATTTCATAAAATAATGTGTCAGACCTTGCAATAAATGTATTTTATACATAAAAATAGTCAAAGTCATGTTTGACTAAACAGTATCTAAGCGTCAGAATTGTACAATACATTTGTGACTTGAGATCTTGGGGTCTCCAGGAGATAACGACAGATGGCCAGATTACAATTTCTTTATGATGTAGTTGTAAAGAGGATGAAGACACAGTCTGGTTAACTTGTTCAGTCTATGCGTGACTGCATTCAATGGGATGCTAGAGTAAGCATTGTCTTTGGTGGTCATAGTTACATGTCTCGAAGAAATGTTTGGAGTTGTAGATGTTGATGTCAAAATGGTATTACTCTGTTTGCCTTACCTTTCAAGATGAGTACATAACAATTCTGTACATCCTCATTATAGGGGCTTTGGTCCTCTTGACTGACAAGAGGAGCACATGTACACCATCTTGAAATGCTCTACTGCAAATTCTGTCATGTATTCATAAACCCCCCCCCCCCTCCTCCCAAAAACACATTGTCTCCATGTAATATTTAACTAAGGAATGTGTGTGCTCTTTCTCAATCTGGCCTCCCACACGCGGTAAGGATGAAAGGATCATGGAGGGGATTGTGGAGTCACACTCTCTTTGATCACTAACGGTTCATCCTTAACATCATAATTTTATACTGCTTGAAATTGTCAATAGACAATACTGCTCAACCTCTTGAATGTTGCACTTTCCAACATGTTCATAAAAAATGTTACCCCCACAAATTTGAGTGACAAAATTAAAAAAATAAAAATGTGGAAAGATAAAAGACGGGGTCGTGGAGTCACGCTCTCTTTGACCACTGAGACAGACAGAGGGAGGATGTTGAGTTATGAGTGCTTTGATAAGTAAGCAGAACATGTTCTCAGTTGAGCCATCAAAACAGAGGGTAGTCAAATGGAAAGACTTATGTTGCAAAATACACATTTCTTTTACCTAATAGGAGAACAAATTACATCCTTACACCACAGACAATAAGGAGAAATAATGTAGCATTAGATGTGTCTTAAACTGAAATTACATTATATTGCAGAGAGGATAAAACCATTCACAAACACATCACCTATTAGAATTAACAAATAAAAAAAAAAGTTTAAAAGTTCTTGTAAGTATGGCATTTGATCCAGCATTTTAAGATCCTTACAATCCAGGCTTCAATAGCTTTTACAGATTTTCTTCTGAAGACGTAATAGTGTGGCACAATAAATAACCATACAACATCATTATGCGCCAATAAATGCCAAGTAAAAGCGACATTTCCTTCACATTTTATCTGGTCCCATTCACAATATAGTATCTCAGAATGACTGTCCCATTGCTCTGGGAAATGGTACATTTATCAGTTAACTGTACAGGCCTATTGTAAATATTTCAGGTTCATATCATGCTGCAAAATAAATACTCTAATATTTATGAACACTAGCACAAGGAAGAAGTACAAAATATCTATCAGAATCATATACTTGTACAAAGAGAAATAAACAGTGACTACACCCAATAACAGTTGTGGTGAAAGTTAAGATGACAGTAATTATACAAACACATTTATTTTTACAAACACAGAAACATTGTATCATCACACTATTTCCAATTGCCCTGCATTATCCTGATATTTTCATCACATTGTCCAGGAGATGGGGTTTAAAAAAACAAATACTAAGGAGACACATTTAAAACCCTGTTTGTACCAGGCTTTTAAAACAACCCTGTAGTTGAAGAGACCCTGATTCTTTACCTCTTTCTTGTTTCAAAACTAAAACTTCCATTAGTGGAACTAGATTAGACACTAGCTTTTATAGTGGCCTTTTATTTGCACTTATAGCAATAATGACTCAATCAGTCTGTTCTAAGTGTAATGTAACTATGTTACTAATTTGAACAACTTCCAAGGTCATTTCTATCATCGCACAGTGGTGGGACTAAACAATGCTAACTTTTTAAAAATGAAGACTGGTAACTATCAGAAAAAATATTTAAACAATGTTCAGCTATACAGGATGTGAAACTTATCCAAACTGATACACTAATAGTGACCCATAGACCTAGCACACATAACCTGAGTCAGTCTGCTCTCCATATCTCTATTTTCTAGCTCTATTCACAGCTCACTGTCGACCAATCCCTTAGTCATTGCTGATCTTAAGATCCTATTTGATAGCAGGGGAGTTTTGAACATACTAACAGAACATTCTGTTCCGCAACAATGTAAGGTTCTAAAATTCCATGTTAAATTCAATGAACCCAGATATTCCTTAGAACGTTAAATTTCCAACATTCCTGTCACACCGGTGTGACTGTACTGGCTTAAGGGTTAAAAAGTTCACTCCTACTTGGGTCTCTGAAGCACAGAAGTCCCCCTGCTTTCCCTGTATAATTTCCCAAACCACAGTGGTATGTGTGCCCCCTCATCCACATCGAGACTCCCTAACCTCGTAGACTTAAGTGCTTCACCAGTTAATGAGTAATATGTTCCTGTATGACCATGCATTGCCAGTATTACGGCAGACCTTAAGGGGGTGAGGGACTACCACATAAAATCATAGGAAAAAACACTTGATATAGAATTATCAGTTTGATATGTCATACAATCCTTATTCCTTGTTTGTTCCAGTAGTCTTGTCCAGAATTATGTTAACATGTATGAAATGGCTATTCCCTAAGCCTATGGACACTTTACTTTTGTTCTTTATATGTATAGACCTATTACTTTAGTTTGAAATGGCATCATTTTATGACAAGAGTTAGGGTTGAATAGCAAGAAACACTAAAAAAATGTTTGACGTTACCCAGACTTTTCATATTTTTTATATCTGACTAATCTTACAATACACCTTACACCACAATATGCAATATGAGACAGGGATGTTTTGTTTTGCAATGAAAATCGGGAAAGTATTATAGAGCTGTCCCCACTTAAATCAGGGACTTTGATTAAGGTTCAGAAGGCATAGTTTGCAGTCGTGGAATAGTCAAATTCAGTGCATAAAAAGTTGTAGAAAAAACATTATTTATCTTATGTAGGTTATAATTTTTACAGCAGCTATTCACATGCAAAGCTTATTGTGCATACTTTAAGATGCATAACTTCAGTCACTCACAAGGTGCTTGGGCGAGGTAAATGTTGAAAAGTGTGAGGAGTCAGCCAGGCGTATGTGTATAAAAAGCTGTAAAATGTATAACCATAACAAAAGCTACTGTGCCAAATATATATATATATTTTACATTTTTACTACATTTCCCAATCTCTGTCGTTGGATTTAGACTCATAACAAACCTTATCTCCATAAAATCAAACACAGAACTATCACACCATTAAACATCATGCGACAAAATCACATGCTCACTGTTCAGATGATTGCCTTGATATGACATTTTTTTCCTTGTACAAAAACTACCAGATCATTTTTGAGTCAAGAAGAATAATAATTAGTGCACTGATGTAACATGAAAAGTCTGGGCAATATCAACGTGTGTGTCATTATGGTGCAATTATGTAAATCTGGTTTAATGTTTGTATATTGAACATACACCCTCACAAAGTGCTTTTCATTCCCAGAAGACTATATTTTTCTTAACCTCTGTTGATTAGTGCTTGATATGTTCTTGAAATCTATAAGCACTAGACAACTGTCTCCTACAAAAACCTCATCTCATCAGCATGATTCTCAGTAGAATACCAAACAACATTTTAGTACCTCCATGTATGGTTCATGTCCTGGTATTGCGTAAATCTCAGTCTTGTGGTAATGCAATCCTATGGGCATGAGCAATGGATCAATGACAGGAGGGCCTCCCATCAGCAGTCCTACCCCCAGTGTGGTGCAGTACTGTGGGGTCAAGGTCAGCATAGGGGTGAGGGGGTCATGAAGTGAAGTAGGAGCTCTGCATGGAGTAGAGGCGATCTATTGGGTTTCCCACGCGGCCTGTCAACAAGCCCCCGTCAGCTGTTGCTAGGAGACAGTCACCGAGCTGGCTGAGGCTTCCGTCGCTGTCCAGGTCATGAAACACTGTTTCTGAGTCTATGGAAACAGATAGCCAGGAAGTGATGATGACAGTAGAGTTGACCAGCAGAAAAAGTCACACAGCAGAAGAATAGGAAAGAACGTCATGGTATTTACCTCTTTTTTTAAGCAAAACCCAAATGGCATTAACAAGTTCACAGCACATACAATGTCCTCCAGAATTATTAAAACCCCTGGTAAATTTGACTAAAAATCATGTTTTGGTGATTTATTGTAATCTCATAATGAAAACAATATTTCTCAGAGTAAATGTGCTTCCTTTGAAGGTTGTATCTTTCCTCACTGTTTGTCCTCACAATAAATCACCAAAAAATGACTTTTAATTCTTGTTTTTAGTCAACTTTACCAGGGGTGTGGATAATTGTGGAGGGCACTGTAGTAAAGGTACAGACGTAGTCACTGGGTCATCTGGAGTGCTCTGCGCTCATCTCACCATAAGAGTGCATCTGCTCTGGTCCCAGCTGCGGAGGGGTGAGTCCGTGGCGAAATTGCTCGCCCCCATAGATGTTCGGGTCGAGTGCTAAGAGCTGCTGCCGATGCATTGCCGGATACGCGAGCAGTCCATCCAAACCATGACCACTGGAGCCATCTGTTGAGAACAACATTATCAACATTAGTCATCATTCTCCTCTTTCCTCCATCAATCTATCTAGAAATTCTTCACTTCTTTTGAGAGATCCAGTCTACAATGGATATCATCAACAAAAATCACTGCCACCGAATAGGTGGATGGGACCTGTTTGTTTCAGCTTCTTCACGTTATCATCTTAGCTTGAGGGTAGACAGTTGAAGCATGAGTGAGACAGGTGACTAAGCGTGAGTGAGACAGGTGACTAAGAGCGTGGTCCAGTAGAGGTGGACGAGCCTGCTGCCTCACCCTCGCTATCGTCGTTGCTCTGCTGGCCTCCCCGACTGGGTCCTCTCCTGCTGCCCCTCAGCTGCTCCTGCTCCTGCTGCTGCTGCTGCTGCTGTTGCTGCTGCCGGCGGGCGATCTTCTTCATCTGGAGCACAACAAGCCCGCTCACTGACATTCACATTCATATCCATTTACTTCAGTGTGACTTTATGGCTTTAAAGAATGGATTCATTAGCCAAGCACTGGGGTCAAAGGGCAACGCAGTATAATGCAAGTAGGTTCTTTCACACTGTTAGTGATGAGCAGTGTAACTCAATATATATACAAAAATATCTCTGGTAGAAAACTAGGGGTAATGATGACGAGAAATAATCCAGGACACTATGTGGGTGTTGTGTGGTGCACAGCTGAGAGACTGACCTTTGCCCTCTGGTTCTGGAACCACACCTGCACCACTCGCACAGTCAGGCCTGTCTCAGCCGCCAGCGACTCCCTCACCTACACAGACGGAAGGAGTAGCACCTCCATGTGAGATCCATAAGCCCTGTCTATGAGGATCTTTGCAAGATTGCAAGAAGTGTATAAGAGTGTTTCCACAAATTGTCAGCACATAATTGTTATCTTGAGCAGAAATAATTTCGAATTTCAATGTCCAGTTTCAATTTCACACTTTTTCCTGATGCATAAAAATATGACTTTCCCTGAATGGTAGAACACATTTCTCTTGGCTTGGAGCATGTGTGCAATTGTATAGAAAACAAATGAATCAGATGTGTTTCATTGTTCCTTCAGCATCACACGAGAGGTTTTGGAATATTTGAGTATTAATCTACATGCTGTATCGTTAAAGTTTCAATATACCATACTCCAGCTCACCTTCCGGCAAGGTTTTGAGGACACTTCGAATGAGGCCTTGAAAGCACGCCGCTGCTGTGTGGTCAGTATGGTGCGTGGCCGCTTTGAGCGTTTGTGCTCCTTGCTGTCATCGCCTCCTTTCCCCACCAGCGAGCTGCCGCCTCCATCCTCATCCTCACTCTTCACTGTGAAGTCACAAGCAGTATGTTTACATCAGTTATTTACAGTTTATTTACTATTTACAGTTTTTTAATGTCGGTTATTTACAGTTTATATACTATATTTTTACAGTCTCATGTAACTATGGTTCTCAGGTTCTAATGCCTGACAAAGTCATACTGTGCCACAATAGATTGCTTAAAGGTGTATAAAACACAAAATGCCTGCCAATTTGACTGCACTAAACAAGACTTTTTCCATCTAATTTAATATATTAATATTTGTATTTAATGTAATTATCTTATGAGTTGGCAGATATGTCCAATATATGACCGGAATTATGATAATATATATTTTTTGAAAAAATTTAAACAACGCACACAATCATATTTATTACATTTACATTTGCATATTTAAAATGTCTTATTCCCATATTCCTTTTTGGGGGATATTTCTAACCATCTGAAATGCATTCTGAATATACACATATTTAAGTGTAAATATCTTGCTTCAAGAATATATGATTAACATATTTGAAATATCTGTGAGTTTGAAATAAATAAAAAAAAAAAATAATTACACATGGTAAAGTATTTTTAGAGAAATGGATAATTAATTCTCAATATAAGAGGAGACTTGGAAAAGGCAACATGTCGGTATTGTTTGTAATAATGTAAACACTTAAGAAATATATTAGCTAAACATAGATATGGTTATCAAATTAAATTATATGACACCAGAATTGACAAACATATCAGCTGGTGGGTTTGTTGATTTTGTTTAATTAAATCTGTTGTGACATTAAACAAATAACAATGACAAAACAAACAACAGTGCAAGGTTAGCTTGAGACTCACACTTTAAGACTTTTGGCCTCCCCTATAAACTCATCCATCTTATTATGGCATAGCTTTCATTTCTATTGTATTGTTAAGACGGTGGTAGTGTTGTTCTGAGTAAATGCTAGTAAAATTTGTATTATGTGTGTGTTACCAGAGTCGGTGGGGGCTGGGCTGATGGCGGCCAGCATCTCCCGCTCCTTCTCGTAGTCGATGCGGCAGAGTAGCTGGCCCTCCTTTAGCACAAACTCATCGCCGCGCTGCAGCCGGCGTTCGCACTCGCAGCAGCTGAAGCAGCCCAGGTGGTACACCTGACCCAGCACTCGCATGATCAACTCCGAGCGCCCGATGGCCTGCATACACGCGCTGCACTTTCGCACAAACAACCTGATACACACACATGCACATAAACACATAAGCACACAGACACACGCACACACACACACACACACACACACACACACACATGCACATAAACACATACGCACACAAACGCACACACACACACACATGCACATAAACACATACGCACACACACACACACATTCACATAAACATACGCACACACATTTACACAGGGGCAAAGAGCAGAGTCACAGATTTTTAAGAGGATTTTTCAATAATACGTACATTTGTATATGGATAATTAAGGGGTCCGTTATCATCAACAGTTAAATTTAAGTTTAACAGTTTTATCTGTTTTCACATTGCGTGTAAATTCACATTTAGAGGTGCTATACAGTTTCATGAAAAATAATATAAAATATTTTAATAACTTTGTATTTTTTGGTGGACTTCAACTTGATAGATGTACACCACTCGCTGAACACTAAAAGCCATGATTGGGCAGGTGAAGGTGTTAGAAATGAAAAAGAAAGTCACTCAGAAAAAAAAGATCATTTCAGTTCATTTCAGAAAGGGTATAGCAATATAACAAAATTCCCCCAGTCTCCCATCTAAAACAGATGCAGTTTGTTATGGAAAACACTGGGTGGCAGTAGTTGCCTTCTCAACGATGATGTGGCACAACAACAGTCACAACATTGGCAACAAAGCTCCAGATCATCACACTGAACACATTAATCAATCAGTGCTTCCTTTTGTTCCATTCTGAATATCGCCAGCTCAGAAGATGCACAGGATTTCTGTGAATGAAATGGCAGACACCCTGTAATCCTCTCACTCAGTATGAAACTGCCTTTCTCTTTCCCCTGGTTTGCCCCTAACTTCCTCATTTTCTTAACTGTCGCTCTGCCACAGTGGTGGACCCTTACAAATTCCCCCTTACTATAACAACTCTGCGCCATTACAGTTCTTTGTCAGAGGCGCGGATCTCTAGCTGCTAAAGTCTCCTTAAACCCCTGTGCTCTTTCCCGATATCTCCCCTCCCTCTCTCCCCTGCTCTGCATGTTCTGCCAGGATTCTCTGTTCTCTCTCTTTCCCTCGGCGGCCCTCCCCACTCCGCTCAGTGAAACTAATAAAGACAGGATTAATTAGATTGTTGTTTAAACAGTGCGATGCCCAGACAGCCGCTGTAAACTCATAACCAAGGATTGTGGGTAGCATGGGGTTAATCTCTCCCCCTTCTCGTTTTTCACACACTCAAACAAACACACACACAAGCAAAGCTAGTCACACCACACTCACAGATACACACTCATCACATCAGAGCCATGCGGCCAATCACTCACACAGATGTATCCTGACAGGTACCTATAGGGCTGTCTGTTACGGGCCGATCATATGGCGCCATATGTGATGTGAGTCATGCCTGTCTGTAATATACAAATGTCACTCTACATGTGTCCATATCACTATAACTGATTAGAGTGATATGAACATATGGTTATAATAATTGTAATAGTATTATATAATATGTACTGTATATATAAAATAACAAAAGTTTTTAACTTTTTTTTAAAAAACTAAAACACTTTTGTTTTAGTTTTACATAAATGTGCATGCCTATGCCTACAGAATGATGGTAAAATAACCGATTTGCAGACCTGAGAAACCTGCATGAAGCTGATAAACGCATGACAAGCAAATTAATATTAGAACAGAGGACACAACCTCACGGAAGATGAAGTAGGAGGGAAATCCCCATCATTATACCAGGCAGTGAGCAAATGGAGGAGGGAGGATTCTAGGGAATGTAGCCTTGTATGATTTCATGAGTAATTCCAGAATCAGAATGATTTTACTTTGAAAACAAAAACTACTAAACGCTATAAGCAGTGTGGAGATGTATGGCAGTATGATGCTATGGAGGGGGGGGGGGAGCAGACGGACTGGAGGAGTGTTGATTGTCCCTGAAGGGCCGAGAGGAAGGTGTTGCTCCCTAAATCTGCTAGGGTGAGATGCCGCCAGGTCCGTCCGTTAAAGACGTCTGATCTGCACCGATGAGATGATCCTGTCCGAAATGCAGCTGCCGCGGCTAATCTGCTTCGATCCTCAAGTCTGCCAAAGCACCGACATCCCCAAATCACCCTCTTTACCAGAAAAAAAACCCTCACCAAAAAACCTCACACTCTGTCTCTCCAAGACAATTGGTCACAGGCGCACGGGAGACACCACTTAAGCCACTTAATCACTATGACTGGGCCCATCAACAGGGAAAGACTCCCTCAAATAAAGCATTCAGACAGAGATGGAAAAAAACAACAAATAAAAGATGAAACAATTGACACACTCTCCCACAGATTCACAGCTACGGCTAAGAAGGATGCAGAGAATTTGTTGAAATGTCAAGGAAAAAACAAAGTAATGTACCGTAAATGAACAATGGCAAACATTTGTGTGTCCAAGTATTTAGCTAATCCCTGAAATCTCATGAGAAACTAAGGGGGATTATAGATTATTAATTGGGATTAAGGCGCGAAGGGAGTGAGGAATTAATAGACACATACTGGGAGGAGGGTATCTGAAAGATTTCGCTTTTAGTTCTCATCTCATCTCGCCTATACTGGACGGTACATGCTTTTGAATGGCGAGCAGTCTCACACATATACAGGTGTCACTGTAAGCAAGTCCGAATCCTGTGAATGTCCAGGTGCTGTAGCTGTTTGCATGTACGTGGGTCGGATGCTCTGGAAGGATTTGTAGTGCCAGCATGAGTGCATCATCTTATACTTGTATTGTCAACTTGTGGGAGCACACAACAACCTGGAAGTGCGCATACATGATTATGGATATATGTGGGTGGGTGTGCAAGTGATTTTTGTGTGTGTGTGTGTGTCTGTTTGTTTGTTTGTGTGTGTGCTTGTGTTTGGGCATGTGTTTGAATGCACCGGTGTATAAGTGTGTGTGTGTGTTTGTGTGTGTGTGTGTGTGTGTGTGTGTGTGTGTGTGTGTGTGTGTGTGTGTGAACGGATATTGCTGTGAAGCATGGTGGCTCAGAGCCAGGGTTCAGTAATCACATCATCTCCTTTTATTAAATCTCACTGCTCTGCCTCAGCGTTATTAAAATCTCCCAGCATTCTCCTCAATGCTCACTCTCTACGCGCGTCTCCCCCCCCCCCCCCCCCCCCCCATCCCTATCCCTCCTCCACCTACCCCGTCTGCTCCTCCACCCTCCACCCCACCCCCTCCCACACACACCTTCTCTCCACACCCCACACTGTCTCACCTCTCACACACAAATTCACCTTCTGATGCACGCATAAATTCCACATAGACTCGGGTGGGCAGGTGGCAGTAACACAAAATAATAATAATAATAATAACAATAATAAAAGACTGAGAGACAAGTGCCGATAAACACACACATTTGTCCACCTGCAGTCCTAGAGAGTTTTCTGGATGATATTTCAGTTCCTGAACCCACTGGGGAAGAGACTGAAAAATGTAAAGGTAATCAAAACAAGGACGGAGATCATTCTGTCTCCAGTTACGCTAATCAAGATCTGTTTTCAAAAGGTATAGAAAATAGACCATTAAACCGAGTTTAGCACTCACACGAGTATGTCCTGATCATACTACTACTACTACTACTACTACTACTAATAATAATAATAATAATAATCATCATAATAATAACAATATACTATAGTAATAGTAATAATAGCAATGTGGTTCATGATGTGTTGATCATAATAATCCTACTATAATGACAACATTATAAAACAATCCTCAATTGTATGATTTAAGATCAATAAAAACAACACAACCTATACACATATATTATACTTATTATATATATTTTTTTTTAGAAAAATCTGTTTTTTCCCATGTAGTCCTTATGAGAAAGTGTAGAATATAAAACAGTATGATTAATGAGGATATTTTTGTTTTATTTTATTAAGTATAAGAAATTGTAAGATATGTATATATTTATTAACTATAAGAAAACGGTAATGCTGTATCACACCCTCAACACCACATCGACTTATATGTATATCCTCTGCTTACAGAGTCTCTATAACTTAATGTCTATGTTCTTGCTAAAATGTCCCTTTAAATACATTTTGGACTGAATTTTGGATTGCTTAAACAATCTAAATGAATTTTCTTAATTACAAAAATGTCTTAATAATATTTACCAATATTTATTTTTGACATGTTAGCTTTACACCTTCCCTCCTGATGTTTAACATAGTGCCTAACAATCTTGTATTGCACTACAGTATGCCCATACCCATATAGTAGCCAGTCTCCAAAACCTATTGGCTAATTATGCTCACCGATGTCACTATGTCTTGCCATTTGTGCACTAGGCTAACTAGCACTAAGCCTATATTCTAACAACAGCAGCAGGAGCAACAACAGGACAGAGAGTCATCAAACCAAAAGAAAATCTCACTATGCTGTGCATCATCTGCATCTTCTTACACTCTTTTCCAGCCCACCATGGACCAATGGTGGCTACATACTGTATTCTATGCACAATGACATGGAATGTAGACCTAAGGATCTTTATCTGGAAGCTAGTATGAAATATACATACTGAGAATGTTATTTGTATGTACTGTGTGATCTCTGCTGTATGTGAGGT
This sequence comes from Alosa sapidissima, assembly GCF_018492685.1. Taxonomy (NCBI): domain Eukaryota; kingdom Metazoa; phylum Chordata; class Actinopteri; order Clupeiformes; family Clupeidae; genus Alosa; species Alosa sapidissima. The sequence continues at coordinate 3,291,886 of NC_055959.1, read as the reverse complement.
TGACAGTCTTGCATGCATCAAACGGCCTAAGCTACCAAGCCCAACCATCAGCATTAACCAGTCATGTAAAAACATTATTTTTGGAAGGTGGAGGAAGCAGTGTCTAACATGACAGCAGCACTATCAGTGACGACTGCGTTCATGACGTGCCTTAGAATACATACACCTCAGTGTGTGGTACATCAGATATATGATAAATCTGCAGTATAGATAGCATATGTGGGGAGGGTAAATGTAATTGTGTATGCATGTGTTTTTGTATGTGTGTGTGTGTGTGTGTGTGTCTGTATGTGTGTGCGCGCGCGCGTGTGTGTGTGTGTGTGTGTGTGCATGCGCTTGCGCATACGTGTGTGTTTGGATAAAACCTCTAATCCCCAGGCCACCAGAACGCAATATCCTGTCAGCCAGTTTCTCATTTCCTGTCTCTCCTGGTCAGGGAGGTGGAGTGGGTTGGGGTGGGGGGTGCTGGGAGGGGAACAGGGGGACCCGTTACCCGTTGCCCCAGAAACAGAAGATACGGGCAACCTTGTTTGAGAATGGCTGCGATGTTCACTCTATCTCTCTTTCTCTCCCTCCCTCTTAGTCAGTCCTCCCCCTCCTATTCTTTCAATCTCTCTCTCTCTCTCTCTCTCTCTCTTTTTTCTGTGATTCTCCTTTTATTATCTCAGATTTAATAAAGCCAAGGCAGGCAGCTTGTTCTGCCATGAAACATTTATTAGCCGTCTGTAATGAAATTGTTGTGGGGGGAAGGCAAGAAGACGGAGCCTCATCAGATGTTATGCAAAAACCAGTGGCAATAACACAATGGGTGAATCCCCTCTCTCTTTTCCTCCTCTTTTCTTGGGATCCTCTGCCCCTCCACGCCGTGTCCCCTACCCATGATGCACCTCAGTCAGCAGCAGCAGCATCATACTCCAAAACTGTGCGTGGTAAGGTGTGGAACAGAAACGCACATTTTCCCTGGGACTCCCACTGACCTTGTCCCTAACACGGTTAAGTCGAGGCGCTCCTGCCCCAGCAGCACTCTGTAGACATGTCTGAATGGGTAATTAACACTTTAACCACCCACTCGCCCCCTTTCATACCCCCCCCCCCCCCCAACCCTTCTCTGCCCTGAGACACTCGGAGATACGGGGAGCAGGGGATGATTAAGCGAAAAGGTGGGGGTAAACGGTGAGATAAACCGATTGGTGTCATCACTACTATCAATCTCAACAAGCAGGAAATGAGACTTAGGACAGAGAAATATTATTAGAAACCAGACAGTGATGAATGAGGCATAAGGAGAGAGAGCGAGAGAAAGAGAGAGAGAGAGAGAGAGAGAGAGGGAATCCAGGAGAAATAGAGGTACATGTACAGTGAGAAAGAGCGAGAAGGGAAGACAGAGGGAAGGGAAATCATCACTCTTTTCCACAATCTCTCCGTACTAGGGAAGTGTTTACATGCGGTAAGCCAGCCTGAGATGAGGTAAGATGAGCCGAAGGTTGTCCAGCGCAGGACAGAGCTGTGAGAATGTACTGTCTGCGTGTGGGAAGCTGATGGTCAGTCCTCGGCCAAGCGAGGGCATCTCTTTCCCCCTCCGAGAGGGTTGATCGGGCAGGGTGTTCATGTCATCCACCCCACAGTGTGTTCTATTAAACCCCCCTTCCCCATGTCCAGTGGATGCCTTAAATATCCACTCCCCAACCCCATGTCCTGGTGCTGCACTCCGTGTGTGAGAGGGGGGAAAGCCGGGCCTGGGGACAGGGCAGGGTGGTGGGATATGGAGGGGGTGGGGGTAGGGTAGGGGCCGCTAGGCCTCGGAGCCCAACGCTAGACTCATTTTCTGCCTGGGTTTCAGGCGCCGTGCCCCGGGGCTACACCGGCTTTATTGGTCTGGGACCTGCCTCATCCAGCAGGGTTCGCACTGTGTTTGCTGTGTCTGTAGGTGTGTGTGTGTGTGTGTGTGTGTGTGTGTGTGTGTGGATGTGTGTCTGTCTGTGTGTGTGTGTGTGTGTGTGTCTATCTGTCTGTCTGTGTGTCTGTGTGTGTGTGTGTGTGTGTGTGTGTCTGTGTGTGTGTGGATGGATGGGGTGTGGGTGGGTGGTTGGGTGTATGGTGTGTGTGTGTGTGGTGGTGGGTGGATGGGATGTGTGTGTGTAGGTGGGTGGGTGTATGGTGTGTGTGTGTGTAGGTGGATGGGATGTGTGTGTGTGTGTGTGGGGGGGTGTCTGTCTGTAGATGTGTGTGGGGTAGTGTGTGCTTGTTTGCCTGTGTGGAGAGAGTGAGAGGATGACTCAAACTATGACTTAGAGGTGTGTATAGGTACAGTTTGTTGTGAGACTATGTATTTAAAACATGACACCTTAGAAATAAGTGGTTGTGATAAATGATCAAATGAAGAAAATCATTATCTTTGGATGAATGAAAATCATTATCTTTGGGTGTGTGTGTGTGGTGGGGGGGGGGGGGGGGGGGGGGGGGCGTCGATGCAAGCTTTGTTGTTATTGGGAAAAAATAGGGTTAGCCGTTTCTACAAAAATTGCCTATGGTTGAGAGAGAGAGAGAGAGAGAGAGATCTAAATGAGAAGAAATAGTGTCTGCAGCATCCCTCCTCTCCAGACCCCACTCATCCTCCCCTCCAGCCAAGAGCCTTGATTCCAGAACAGAGTTACTGAAAATTCCAGTTCCTTGGAGCTGTTTGGAATTCCTTGGCCCAGCTGAGGTGGTACGCACACCTGCTGGGAGATGTGAGGGCGTAGGGGGCAGGTTTGGTGTTGGGTGCTGATGGACACAGCAGGGGGAAACAAGGAGACATTGTTGCAGGTCCAGTCAAGGTCGTTGGCAGCAGAGAATGCCAAGTCAGACAGGCATGCTATGGATATCTCCTCTTGGACCAGAACGCATACTCCAACAAAGTGTAATGGAATTCTCTTAGCCAATCATGCATTCACCGTCCTGTCAATTCCTTTTCAATGTATCTCAATTTTAAATGACAAATATCCCTATCTATTGTGAATGATATGAGGACAGATTATGAAATGATGAGACTAGTCTCCTTGAAATGTTTTGCTCCAACTTGATTATGGTTATATCGTTGATATGATAAGTTGTTATACTAAATATCTTGTAGGCCACAGCTTGAAATATTTGTGGAATTTTCTACTCGAGGTAGAGAACCTGGGCCAGCCAGTGATCAAGGCATCTTTCATCTCAGCACACATAGTGGACAGATCTATGTAAAAGTTAGCCAACAACAACTGCATACTTCTGAGACAATCCTTTGAAAGCATCCTACAAATCTATGAAGTCTGGCCCTGTATCTCCTTCCTGTATCAGTTCTTTCTCCTCCTCCCTGTATCAGTTCTTTCTCCTCCTCCTCCCTGTATCAGCTCTTTCTCTTCCTCCTCCCTGTATCAGTTCTTTCTTCTTCCCCCATCTGTCAGTTCTTTCTCCTCCTCCCTCTATCAGCTCTTCTCCTCCTCCCTGTATCAGTTCTTTCTTCTCCTCCCTCCTTCCTGTTCTCCCACCATTCCCTTATACCCTCTCCACTCCACCTCCAGATGTTGGCTGTCGAGGGAGTGTCTGTGTCTGGACGCCGTCTGACACTTTCCACAACAACGATAACAGGCTGCGGGGTCGTCCTTCACACAGCCCTGTCCTCTCCCGCTGGCTGCATTAGACTGCGGCACGCCCTCGCAATCCCTTCTATCATGTCTCTTGTACTGAGTCTCAACACCAGTGACTGACCGCTGAATGGATGAGGGGAGGCCAAGGAATGAATCTTTCACACTGGATCACTTATAACGTTTCAGTGCAGCAGAATGGGGGAACTTATCGAGTGAATGTACTAATAAAGTTCTATGAAGCATTATGAAGCTTCCTCAAGCTTAATGAAGCAAAGACGATGTGCACCATGTGATGGGCTGGATGTAATGAAGTGTTTCTGTGCATGGTTGGAGGAGGATGGGGAAAGGTGGTTTGGTGAGAGTGAAAAGGGGTATGTGGAAAGCATGAGAGAGAAAGATGTGTCGGCATCTTAAGGGGCAACTCTTACTTCTCGTAGTCGTGCTTGCAGTAGAGGAGGCGGTCACGGCAGTAGCAGGTGCCGGAGAGGGTGGTCAGGCACACGGCACACTTGACGCACGTCTCGTGCCAGGAGCGCTCGTTTACCCGCAGGAGGAAACGGTCAGCGATGGGCGACTCACAGCCTGCACAAACTTCTCCTCCTCCTACGTGCTCTACACCACGAGAAAGACCACATCAGACCACAGGAACATCAGAAGTAATGGTCAGCGTGCTGGACATCTCATTGTTCTTTGACTGCATTTGTTTGAGTTTTCAATACCAATAAAATGATACAGTGGCCTTTTTAATAAGTCATTGTAGTCAATTTAATGGTTTCTAATGCCATCATAGTTGCAGGCATCAATTTTAAAGATAAATCCTTCTTTTTGAGTGAAAATGAATCCCTTGCAAGTGTGATCAAGGAATCAGATAATGTTGTGCATGGGGATATATATATATATATATATATATATATATATATATATATATATATATATATATATATATATAATGGTCTAATGGGTGGACCATAGAAAATAGACAAATCTATGGTTCAGTGTTTGCCCTGTTTGATATGACCGCTATGTGAAAAAAAATGTCAGACATTACTGAGTCATACGTTGTTATGATCTTTAGAAAATGACAAAAAATCCTCGACCCCGACCCATACGCCCAAAATAAGTCAAGACAAGTCTGGGAAATGTGAGCTGTCTCACCGAAAGCGGTGGCAGAGGGTCCCTGCTGCAGACATGACTGGTTCTCCTCCGTTTTCATTCTGTCCCGCCTTCCCTCGGAGTGCTCGCTGCTCCAGAAAAAAATTCAAATAGATTTTGCATGCTATTTTCTAGCACAATATGTGTCAGTGAGTCTTATAGTGATAGTCTTATTTCTTTGGAATTCTATTTTACGACAAAAAAAGCTTCATTTCTGGGAAACTAAGTAGTTATGGATGGAAAGCTCTGAGAGGTGAGGTGAGGATGAATACTGAAAAATATGAAGGTACATTAATAAGTAATGTGTACCATTAATCGCTACTTTCCCCCTAGCCTAATTGTCAACGCAGCCTGCAGGTGCAATTCAGCATCTAATCTGTTCTTTTGAAAGGAATCACAGCGCGCAGAGCGATAATCATGACGATAATAAGACTAACATCTTAAGTCTAATTTGAGTATTTTGGGGGCATTGACAAGGTGGCCACCGCGATTGAGAAAGGACCTCACATGCTGGTCCATAATGAATAGCTGGTGTAGGAGTGCCGGAGTGTGTATTTGTTTGTTTGTGCGTATGAGCGTGTGTGTGTGTTTGGAAAGGTGGCCCTGACTCATTAGCTTGACCTAAACCGCACTAAGGTTAAACTTGTCCCATGGGCTGTCCCTCTATATGACGGCCGAAGCCCAAACCAATAATGCGGCTAACAAGGTGGTTTATGTCTCAGTGATGGCGTAATCTATTAATTAAACGCCTCCCCGAAGAAAGAACTATGAAACGTAGTAAAAATAATATTATTTTACCAATCAGTAGGGCATATGTATTTACTTATAGTCGTATGGTGGCCTATAAATCCATCAGATAATTGAAGTAACCTTTGCAGTATATACATGAATGAAATCAGAAATGTCCTAGATGTCTTAGGACTATGTGATAGACTATCAATCTATAATTATCTAAATGTGATGATCAAAATTGTAAAATGTCCGTAGCATTTACAGCGGCAATGTGGAAAACAATGTGGCAACACATCGAATTAAAAATTAAATAGGCCTATACAGCGACATGATAATTAAAACAAAGGTTTTAGCCAAAATGAAATTCCATATTATATAATACAATGAATGAAAGAATGAATATGTTGTTAGAATAAAATTAATTTAATGTTAGAATAAAAAATAATTTAAATACCTGTATAGCCTACAGAGGCAAATAGCGTGAATCATAACTTATTAAAACGTTGAAGTGTTGCTGTTATTCTCATTTCTAGGCCATATGTGTGTATGTTTTTTGAGCGCACCATAAACATGTGCCACGTGCGCCAACTAAGTCATAGAAGTTTAACTTTAGGCCTATACTTTAAGTCTATACTTTAATAAACTGAGTTTTTTGGACACTTGAGAATCACTGTGAATATAGCACCGGCTCAATCGAACAAAAGAAGATTTGCTGAAGCTGAAGTTGAAATCATCGACGTTGCCAATATTTCTCAAGCTTCATATTGGCGATGTAAAGAGCCATCAAATAACCCAGACTATTTGCATAAAGGAGATTATTCAGTAGACCTATCTGCAAGGCTGGCATTCTTATTTGGCCGTGGTTGAAAATACTGACAACACTCTGACACTATTTTTTTTTGGCAGAATTAGCCAGTTCTAGTGATAACATCATTAACAGCTTGGACTTCGACACATTATGCTAAACAAGACTAAAGTATAAGATCAAAAAGATGAAGATTTCTCATTTGTCTTCTTTCAAAACAGCTGGAATAACAATACACGCCTAATAACTGTAATTAACCCGTAATTAACTACGTAAAATTGTCATATTGTTGGTGGACTTGAAATATTGATTCATGAACAATCAAACAATTTTAAATAGAGGACAACATCAAGACTAAAATATAATTAAATAAAAAACATTCGCGCATTTATTATTTATTCCCATTCACCATTTTTCTTGCAACACGTCTATCCTATAATTTAGTGTTTAGTAATGTGTGGATTTAAGAGTATCTAAGGCAAATAGAGTACTTAAATCAACATCATGAGAATGAACGAATGAGGTTAAGCAAAACGGGTTAACACAGTACTCCTGCCGCCTGGAACGGCAAGTTCATTTTTGCGCGTTGGAACGCACGCAACAAAACTCTCCAAATATCACGTAAAACCATTAATTTAAGTAACAAACACAACAATTTCTCAACAATAACAATACATAAAAAAAAATATATATATATATATATATATATATATATATATATATATATTTTTTTTTTTTTTTTTTTTTTTTTTTTTAAATTCTTCGGCTTTCTTTATGGTTGATTTGCAATGATTTGCGCTCAACAAAAACTTTCCGATGAAGCCTAAAGATGAGAAAAGAAGCAGGCAGTGTTGAAATTGCTATTAATGTTTGCATAAACTAATTGCCTATATTATATTGTACTATATTATAAAATATCATATCAAAATAAAAGCAATGTATATGTCGCTTAAATATATGATTGATGAGTTCTGATGCCACCCATTTTACATTTTCCCCGAGCTAGAGGAGAGATGTTTATATTATCCAAACAGCATGATAGCCTATTAATGAAAATAACATTAACTTTGGAGTTTTCTACATTTACACAAGGCCTCTGGACACATAACCACCCCGTAGATGCTTCAATTGACCAGGACATATTGATGAAACTCAACAATAGATGTTTTATGGAACTGATAGAGCCTGTCTCTTCCAGCATACCCACATGGTTAAGATAAATATAAATAAACTAGATCCTAAGCGCTACAAATATACATTGCAGACACACCACTTCTGAGCTTCTTTTGATAATTGCTACAAATATTGGCCATGCCCTCAAGCACCACAATATCTCAATACATCAACAACCTGTCGACGTGCACAAGACTCTGAACCAACCTTAAGGTGAAACACACTCCTCCGGAGATTTCTGTTGGAAGCATCAAAAACCTTGAAAATAAAACGTTGTCTAGACACCAACAAGCACGGCCAGGTTACACTCCAAGAAGTACGCAGTGGCACTTAGTCATTGCCAAAAAATGACTTATATCTCCTGTCTGTTTTGTCGCCGTTCCAGGCTCAGCCCGTGCACACACACACACTGTTCACCGCGCACAAATCTGATGGGAGGGAGGGGGAGAGGGTTTGGGTAGTGGCCAGGAGAACGCATTGAGGAGGTAGAGGTGGATACAGTACGATACTTCGAGATAATGCATTGTTATTTAAAGGCGGTGTAGTAAGAACACGCACACGTGTGTGAGAGTAGCCTATGGGAGTGTGTGTGTGTGTGTGTGTGTGTGTGTGTGTGACTGAGTGTGTTATTGCATGTGTGTGACAGGAAACCTTGAGAATTGGTGTCAATGTTGACATTCGTTCCAGTATATAGGCGTATGCTTTATTGCTGCATTTTAAATTGATAAAGGCTAAGGCTATCAAAAATATGAAAATTAGACCCAAGAAGCAATGGCAATATGGATGAAATAGGCTTACTAAATACTTTAGATCTGTGAACCATAGGCTGCTGATGATTAGAAAGTATAGTATCATTTGCACTAAGACACAGTAAAACAAACATTTGGTAATCGAAGTAAAATCATTAAAAAGGGACGAAGATGGCTGATTTGTCAGATTTACAATTATTTTTTTTGTCTAGTCAAGGCCTGCAATACTATATCTGAAACAGACCGACAATTATTGAATGTTCATGTCATTGTACCTAGACCATGGTCAACGCTACTGGTCGCTGCTGCCCTCCCGTGGAAAGAAAAAAAAGGCACGCTCCAGATTCCATCAGTGACTGTCAGTTGAGAACTTAGTTACCAAACTGAGTATTCTGGATAGCTAACGCATGGACATTGTTTTTTTTTTTACTCAGGGCAGCAGTTTGCAGATTACATTATGTGCTTACATAATTGCAAAAGGGTTCTCCTACATTGGATGAATGGTTGGTGATAATGGGCAATGTAGATATTGCATTAAAGATCAGCCATTTCTTTCTACAACAGTCAAGAACCCTTTTGCAATTATGTAAGCACATAATGTAATCTGAAAACTGCTGCCCTGATAAGAAAAAAAAATGCAAATGATCTCAGCTGGTATTCTGTCTATAATGGAGTGGAATGCACATTTCTAAGTGTCTCCAAACTGGTAGTATATATATATATATATATAATACAATATATTTTATATATATTGTATTGATAAAGAAGCTGAGCAGCACATTTTGGCAGGTTAATTTTTGGGGAAAAGACAAGGTGGGTGCTTAAATCTTGTTGTCATAATGAAATAGAAAGGAAATAAATAAATGCTCTTTAACTTGTACCCCCCCCCCCCCCCATTTTCCTATTGTGTATGTAGGCTATGTGCACTACTGTGCTGTATGACAAAAATAATTACACATCTTGGCAGAATAGTTTGATAAGTATTTTTGATAATTTAAAATAGGCTACGCTAAACACATCATACAAAATACTGCACATTGACACTGTCATTGATACATTCAAATTATAAGTCTCATCAGTGGTTATACAGAGACAAAAAGCCTGTTAGATCTATACATACAGCAGTCTCTCTGACAAATTATTTTTCAATTGTCTGTGCTGCTGGAATACTCATGTCTCCCAGTATTCCTGCGCAGGCCACAGTTCTGCAGTAAATAAATATGGTCATTTGTTTTCCCCAAGTGTAATACGGCCATTCATTCATTCATTCCCTCACTCTCCACCTCATGCTGGTGTGTGGTGAGCATTCTGGCGCATAATGTCTGCCGTGCATCACCTAAGTGGGTGCTACACATTGGTGGTGGTGGTTAGAGAGGCTCCGCCTTCACTGTGAAGCGCTTTTGGTGCCTTGATAAAGCACTATATAAATGCAAGTTGTTGTTGTTGCTGTTCATCTCTTTATTGTTCATCATAGTTCCTTGTTATTGCCAGAAATCCTCTGTTGTAAAGTTACATGGCCCGGGGTTTTTCCCCCCCAGTGTGTTATGACAGTACATCAGGGCTTTGAATTCATGACACGAAGACATTCGTAAGTGTTAAAAAAAAAAAAAATCCTACTGAAAAGCACTGAAATGGAAACTGATCAGTGTGTTTTATTAGAGATGTATCTCTGTGCCTATATGTTTACATACTGTATTCTGTAGGTGTGTTGTTGAGTGGTTTCATGTAATCCGTCTAGGAAGACCAGTCCCGTGTTCCTCAGACAAAGTGTAGCTGCTCCCCTTTCCCCAAGCCACATCGCCTCAGCTTCAGCCCAGATAGAATCTTGTGTGCAGTCCGGTCGTCCCCCGACAGCCTCCTCAAAGACTGGCCGAGGACTCGGACCTCCCCGTCTCCCCCGTGCCTGTTATTGGACTGGTTGCTGTTCAGCTTGGCCAATGGGTCTGTTCTGCCCCTAACCGGCTCCACCCCATCCGAGGGGACTCCCTTCCGATTGGTTGTAGCAGCGGCAGCCGCCAAGGCCGCCACCGTGTCGTCCAGGCGCACGTCCAACCTGGCGGAGGAGAGACGACCCTGCAGGGCCTGGCCGGCTCGGCTGCGTGGGCGGGCCATCTCCGCAGCGCTCTCCCGTCGGCCATGGGAGAGTGCGTGCGTCTGGCTCTGGGTTTGGTTCTGCGTGGGGCGCCCCAGCTCGGGAGAGGAACTGCGGCTGCTGTCTGGAGTGTCCGGCAGGGTGGACCTGTTGGAGGCCTCGGCCCCGGTGCGGGGGCCAGTGGAGCGGGCTCTAGGGGCTGGCGTGGGGTGCCGGTGGTACTTGACCGGCTGCCTGCTGAAGGGGCAACGGGCCTGGGGGGCATGGGAGGGTCCGGCCCCCCCTGAGACTGTGGGCGCAGCTCGTCTCACAGCCAGGACTGCTGGAGGGTCACGAGCAGTAAAAGGGGCAATTAGAAAACTTTCAAAAAGTCCTAAAATCATTTCTATGAAATAACATGGATGCAAAAGATGCACAGAGCTGCTTATAAAGCGTATTATTATTATTATTATTATCATTATTATTATTATTATTACTAAAAAAAATTGTCAGGAAAAACTAATGACAATCTTTGACAAAGCTAACACATTATAAGCTAATATGTATGTAAGCTTGTACACTCACAACCTTGAAAGCTTGTGTGCTTATTGCAGATGGCAGGCAAGAGCAGCAGCAAGCAGGCCAAATTGTCCAACATGTTCTATCTATTACCTTTCATCCAATGGTGACAGTCCTTTCACATCCCCTCCTGCCTACCTGCTTTCTCATTGGCCCGTGGGCTGAGCTGGTCCACGGCTTCATTGGACGAGGACTTGTCAGAAATGTAACCCTCGCTTGAGTCTCTCTTGATAGTACGGGTCTGTTAGAATGACACACACTGTGGCCTTAGGGGGGAGGTGTAACTAACATGTCTGAACATATAACTTAGGAGAGATGGTGGGGGAGGGGCGGTCACAGGGTCCAGAATCACATTAGACTTGTGACATACTCGGATAGGCAGCCTTGTCTATGTTTGGGGGGGGGGGGTTGATGTATTAATTGTTTGGGTATTAATATTGTTTGCAAGGGCCCTTGGTCTAAACATGGTGAGAAGTGCAACAAGTGCATTGAGGCTAAATTTACTTCAGACGTTGTCCTCCTGGTGCTCTTAACACATTTGTTGGACCATATGTCAAGAGCAGGGATTTAACCAGCTCGCTGCCGCCAGCCAACCACTCCCATCCCCGTGTCTGAGGGGGATGGGCTGAGGCTGAGGCTGAGGCAAGACACTGCAGAAGCGCACAGGCAAGCACACTAATCCTCACAGCGTAAGCATTTAAGACCTCAGCTGGCTCAGTTGCAGCTTTCTACCCCAGGTTGATGCAGCGGGGAGGCAAACGCGTAGCACAAGAAAAGCGAAGCGCCCTCCGAGAGCCTTTAATCTCTGTTTGTTTTCATGCTCTCCTTATCTGAATGTAATCATCTAAATCTCTTACAACTACATATGTTAGCTGTTGGTCAAAGGTGTTAGATAGTGTAGGTGAGGCATTTGTTGATTGGATCAAACAACTTCCAATCTATGGGAGGGCAAGGAGCATGCAGTGTTCTGATATCAGCTGGGGAAAGCGAGACAGCAAGTCTTACCTCCAGCGAGCGAGGGCGCTCTCGAGACGTCGCTCCCTCGTCCTGCGGGGTGCTGGTAGACAGAGAGTTGGGGCAGGAGGTCCTGGTGGGGGTCTGTGGGAGGGGGGCAGTGGGCACCGGGGGCGGAGGGGTGCACGATCTCCCCTGATCCATTGGCCCAAACACCTGGCTTTGGTGGCTGATGAGGAACTCCACCAGCAGGGCCTGGTAGCTCGTCTCCAGCAGGGCCAGCATCGACACGTCTCCAGACACCAGGGGGCGCAAGAGAGTCGGACCGAAAATGATGCCTAGGTTTCCTGGCGACATCTTGTTCTCTTCGTAATTCTCTGATACCCTGTAGACAAATGAGAGACGAATTATAGCTTTATAAGCTTAACTTTTTAGGTGACATGATTGGCGAGGATTTACATATCCTTTTTTAAAAATAGTCAATTTTGTCTCCTATTTTTTGACAGCTGTGTATTTATAACATACCAACTCCATCTTTTCGTCTGTGCTTTTTTTTTTTATCAATCTCATAACAACAGCTGTATTGTGTCCAAAACTGATTTGCATTGCTTTACCTGTGCAGGTGAGCCATCATGTGATGCAACGTGCTGTAGTTGCTGAGAGGGAGCCGGTCCAGCAGCTCTCTCAGACTCTGCGTAATCTTCTCCTCCGTCCCAGGATTCTCCATGGAATGGTTCTTCTCGCTCAGATGCTGGATCTCTTTGCCCACAGTGATGAAGTTGTTGTACAGGTCAAAGGTCATAAGTGGCTCAGGCAGCTGTCAAAAATAAGAGCCAAAGCGCGTTAACTGAATGATCAGTATGCACGTTTTATGAGTAAACCTGACAAATAATCACATATTTTTAGTCCTGTTAAATGTAACCGTTGAAGTGGCACCCTGCTACCTCTTTAAAAAAGTGCTTTAAGACGGAGGAGACGTCATGGGGAGAGAGGTCAGAGAGGTCAACGTTATCCTTCTGGATCTCAAAGGCCTGGCAGAGCTTCAGAACCCGGGGTTTGGAGCCACTGATCCGATACACACCCTAAGGGAGATACAAGAGAGAGTCAAATGCATTACATTACTGTCATGCAATACATAGACAAACAGGTTATGCTTCTTTATTTGTGTGTTTCGGAACAGCTCAGGTCTTTTTAAAGCATGCAGTGTGGCACAGACTCTATTTCTTGCTTCTATTAGATACTGCAGGGGCAGCCGTGGCCTACCGGTTAGGGCTTCGGGCTTGTAACCGAAGGGTTGCCGGTTCGATCCCCCGACCCAGTAGGAAAAATATGGGCGGGGGAAGTGGTTGAGCACTGGTCTCCCATGCCCACATCCACGGCTGAAGTGCCCTTGAGCAAAGCACCTAACAGGCAGCCCACTGCTCCGGGTTAGTGTGAGCTTCACCTCACTGCGTGTTTACTGTGTGCTGTGTGTGTTTCACGGATTGGGATAAATGCAGAGACCAAATTTCCCTCACAGGATCAAAATACTTATACTTATACTAAACTGTGTTCCATGCCCTTCTAGCAAACAACCTGGTTTCGAGTAACATCCTACCTGTCTTGCATTATTTATTTCGTTGTTGTTGTGAAATAAGGAAGCATTTCTTTACTGCTCGCCACCACAGTTTTACTCAGGGGAGTGTACCTGCATTCCCAGGGCCCTGTTCTCAATCTCGGCTGTGCAGACGCGCACTATGTAGGGCACTTCCTCCGGAGTCTCTCTGGGCAGGAGAGAGAAACCTGTGCCGAACAGCAGCCCCTTCCGCTGTTCACACTCCAGCTGACAAACCTCTAGACACTTCCTGTGCATGACAAGACCACACTGTGGGGAAGGTGAGAGAGAGAGAAAGAGAGAGAGAAAGAGATAGAGAGAGAGAGACAGACAGAGAGAAAGAGGGAGTACGTGGCAGGCAGAGAATGTAATGTTGAGTAATGTTTAAATAATGATAAAAAACATAGAATGAAGTTATGCATTGCACAATGTAAGGCTATAAGCCACCGCGAATGCAGTTAAAATGATGCAGTACTCCCTGTAGACCACAGTGATTTATTACACTGTTACTATATCTATTATTTCAGTGAACACAGGCCCTTATTCAAGCTAATTAGGCTTACACACCTCCTCACACTCTACTCCATTGACCAGGACGTAGTTTTCACACTGTTTGCACTTGATCATCTTGCTCTTCGTCTTCCTTAAACGATGAGTCAGAGCAGCCCGCGATGTGCGCACCTTGCCCGTCGATCCGTTGCTCTCCGACAGAGGGTCCAAGCTTTCTATGGGGTGGGATGAGGACAAGCCAATGTTTCTCAACAGGACAAATCATGTTTGCTTGTAATAATATTAAGATTATTTGTAACACAGAATAACATTTCAAAATGTCATCAAGGAGGACTCACCGGCTTCATACACTGTCCCCATTTCTCTCTCATCGAGATCATCTGATGACATGGTCCCAGAGGGCACTTTTGCAGCCCTTCGATTTCCATGGGCTATTGGCAGAGGGGGGGCATATTACAGGACCGGCTACTTAAAGATGATGCAGAAAATCTCTCTTTTTCTCATAGAAGTAAGAGGCGGAAAATTAACAAACTGCACCAAACACTGGCTGGTGTGAAATAGGAGCCCTCTTACCAGGACTGGACAGAGACTCAAGACTTCCTCCCATGCTTTCGCTGTCACTGTTGCCAGGGCGACCTATAGGATGGGGTAAGATAAATCATGACTGTGAAGAATCCCCAGCAAACAAACTCTTCCCTTGTTCCTTGTTGTTGATGGGCTCATTACATTTGCTGAATCTTAATCCAGTGTTTGTTTTGATGTGTGTACTGTATTTCAAGACTTACGTCCATCACCGCTGTGTCGTTTTAGTTCGTCCGGAAGGGCAAAGGAATCTTGAAGAGCAGTGAGGGGATTGCTTGTTTTGCGGCGACCACTGGGGGGCGACCTACCAAAGGGAAGACAGAAGTCCCCACTGATCAACAGAGAGTTAGGCCAACTTGTTTGTGTGGGACATTTATTGAGAGAATACAGCAAGGTATTGTCTGTGATGTCTGTCAACTGCACATATAAGAGATACATGCCATTCATTTGATTGTTTGCCTGTGACTGTAGTTTGTGCACATGAAGAAACTGCATAAAGAGCCTACTGTGATGTTCAGTAGAACATTCTAGCACAGTACACTGAAGCGTTAGTGCTCAGATCACCATGACCGATGGAATGTTTTCATCCTCAAAAATCAAGTGTGCCTGTATGTGGCACAGAAAGGAAGAGGCCCGCCATATTGTTTTATCAAGGACAAGTCACAGTGAGTTGGGAAATCTAACATACTCTCTCTAGAGTCCTCTTTTTGTGTCTCCTTTACCCTCTGACAGGCCTCATGAGTTAACACTGCAAGACCAGAGTAGAGTTGGCATACATACATTATTTTGTCTTGACAAGAAGAGTCAGGATAATGCCACTAGGTTTCAAATAAACAGAGAACAAAAAGTTCTCAAGTTCTTAAGTGTTTTTTTCCACTCTACCTGTCTTATTTGCAATAGGAAAAAAAACTGTGCTTGGGTGAACACCCTGAAAGACCACAGCCTTTAAAGAAAGAGAGAGATAGATAGATAGATAGATAGATAGATAGATAGATAGATACTTTATTGATCCCCAAGGGGAAATTTCAAGAAAATTCAAGAAGATGTTTTGTTGAACCAGAAATGAAGGGTTCAGATGCAAAAGCCTCTAAATGCCACCTACGTCAAAAATGAGATAAAGATGGTGAGTGAATGCTCTCCTCACATAGTATACGTTAATCAAATAATTTAACTTCAAAACACATCAAATAACACTCTCTTCCTGGTCTGAAATATCGATTTCTATGCAAAAACCTATAGGAACCGGATTTTAAATGCTCATTTAAAAGAAATGTGGTCAGACGGATTTAGAGGGTTTTGCATCTGAACTCTTCAAATATAAACAAAATGTGAAGGATCAACCACTCTGACATAATGTGAAAAACACCTATGCTCTATATTGATATGATGGCCACTAAAGTTAGCATGCAAACAAGTAAACATTAGCATGGCTCTCTCGCAGCCTAATATCACTTTGTAGTACCAGGTGTGGCACTGGAGGTGTGCCGTGTGGCTGCGTTCAAGTCAACCCAAAGCCCACAGATCTACATGGCACCTTTAAAGCTCTTTAGCTCTTCTCTCACCTCTTGCTTTGGGGGACATATTCCTGGAACATGAACGTCAGGGGAGGTTGTTGCTGCCGGTGGGTCCCAAACACGTAGCGCAGGTAGGGCTCGCCAGGCTCGTACGGCCTGCATGTCTCCTCCAGGTTACCGTAACCCAAAGGAACAGATTCCGTCTGCTGTCGCTGGAAGAAGAACATGTTCACCGTGACCTGGAGAGACAGCAAGAGTCATGGTTAGAAACACAAGCACAGAGTACAGTGGGAAATGACAATAAAACCTATTTGACTTGATTTGACCGAAGATTTGCACTGATTTGATACAATATGGACTATTTCCAGTTGACAATATGGGACGATTTGGATATTTTGCTATTTGTTTTTAAAGACACTGAACAAAACTACACTGCCTGGCCAAAAAAAAGGTCACTACCTGGATTTAACTAAGCAAATAGGTAAGAGCCTCCCTGTGGGGGCAATGCTATGATCTGGGGTTGCTGCAGTTGGTCAGGTCTGTGGTGACCAGGTTATTCCATCGATTGATTTTTTCTTCCCTGATGGCACGGGCATATTCCAAGATGACAATTCTAGGATTCATCGGGCTCAAATTGTGAAAGAGTGGTTCAGGGAGCATGAGACATCATCACCAGACACAGAGTCCAGACCTTAACCCCATTGAGAATCTTTGGGATGTGCTGGAGAAGACTGCGCAGTGGTCCGAATCTCCCGTCATCAAAACAAGATCTTGGCGAAAAATGAATGCAACGCTGGATGGAGATAAGTGTTGTGACATTGCAGAAGCTTGTGGAAACGATGCCACAGCGAATGTGTGTCATAATCAAAGCTAAAGGCGCTCCAACGAAATATTAGAGTGTGGCCAGGCAGTGTATAAAACAACAAATCATCATTATGGTCCCATGCTTCATGTATTGAAATAAAACATTCTATAATTTGTCAATGCTCACCAGAAGTCAAATCTGAGACTGTTCAACTTACACATTCTGTTACATATTTATTTTATTATTAAAATATATATATAATAATACATATTACATTTCTGTTCAGTATATTTACTAATCACACCAAAAACACCTCCAACCAACCCACCTCCTTCAGTACGGTGTCCCCCTGACAGATGAGTTTGCGGATGTGGACGATGATCTTCTCCTTCACTCTCTCCAGCTCGTCGTGGTGACCCTGAGCGTCTTTCACGCACTGCTTGTAGAGATTCTCTGCCTCCATCGTCTGTGCATTTAGGTAAACAGACATATGGTTTAGTACCTCACGAGCACAGCAAGTTACAGACATATGTACCTCACGAGCACAGCAAGTTACAGACATATGGTTTAGTACCTCACGAGCACAGCAAGTTACAGACATATGTACCTCACGAGCACAGCAAGTTACAGACATATGGTTTAGTACCTCACGAGCACAGCAAGTTACAGACTCCCAGAAAAAAAACGTATCCTGTTGTAAAACCTACTGTATGTACTGTATATAGACTGTATTTCAAAATGAACATTGCCTGATATGTGTTGTGTAACACAGACAAAGCCTAATGACTAAATCTCAAGTCAAAGGTAAATGATACAGTGCCAGTCCAGTGTTGGACCCAGGGATGGATTATTGCACGGGCCTACCAGGCCCAGGGGCCCAAGGGGTCAGGGGGCCCTGAAGCCCAAGCCTTTGCATGAAATCATTGCCTCAATATCAACACATCAGGATGTAGGCTATGAATCTGATTGAATTAAAGTATTGGCCATCCCCAAAATGCACCAGAATACAGGAAATCACATCAAACAAATTAAAAATGTTCGGGGGGAGGACACCCAAACCCCCCCTCCCACATATGCGACAATTAGTGAGGGGCCCTTAATACATCTGGGCCCAGGGGCCCGAAAGTTCAGAATCCGTCCATGGTTGGACCCCCTGATTCATTCAGACCCCACAGAGACGTGTGCCCCAGTGGCCATATTGTCTTGGATGTGTTGGGTACCTTGGTCTTAGCGTCGTCCCTGGACTTCCTCCTCTTGTCCAGGGTCTTGAATCCCCCTGCCTCCTCCTCGGCCTTGGTGGTCATGGCCTTGGCCTTCTCCAGCTCCTCGCACCGCTGGATGTACTGCTGCCGGGCCTTCTTCAGAGCCGACTCCGCATCGTTCTGATACCAAAGATGGTCATTAGTAGAATCCTTAGTATATTACATTAGCATGATCACAAACAGCACTAGCCTGGTGCTCTACTAGAACTGGTGTTTTTTGTTGGGGGTGGCAGTCTGCAAACCATTGTTTCAGGAATGAAACAATGATTAGGAAGTGGTTAAAGGAAATGCTATGTTTGGATCTATTTTGTGTCAGATGAAAATCAACTGAGCAGTCAGTCATGATTGAGGAGGAAATTGTATTATGGCTTACATTTTTTAGTATGTTTTATATAAGTCTCATTCGCAGTATGTGTTTGTTTGGCTTTCCAGTTCCCACTGCTTATTCAAGCCCTGAGAGCCCAGTTTCTGCTGTGACTGTATCCAATCACTATCAATGTCATTTGGATCAATACTCATTAATGATGCCCCTGACCCAATCGAAATCCAATTTTCTGACCACAGGGAATGCAGTTTAAATGCAGGGTCAAAGTAAAACAACAACCCCAAACCCCCCAATAATAACACAAAAGATACCAACCATTTTTTTCTGCTCCTTTGTCCACTGTTCTTTGAACTCCCTTCGCCATTTGTCAATCTCATTCCTCTTGGATGCAAGGGCCTGAATAGATGAACAGTTGAAACAAAGAGAGAGAAAGAGAGGGGGGGGGGGGGTTATACCCAATGCTGCTCAGTCAATATCCACACTGATAAATGTGACCTGTCAAGCCTGAATCGATTTCACTCAGCCTGGCTGGTAGCAGTTCTGGGAACAGTGGAACAGTGGAATATTTCTCAGTACAGTGAAACAGCCCTCGGTATAGTGGAACAGTTCTTGGTATAGTGGAACAGTTCTCTGTATAGTGGAACAGTTCTCGGTACCTGGTAGCAGCGCTGGTGCAGCAGCTCGGCGGTGTGTTTGGCATTGGAGCCGTTCTTGGCGTCCTGTTCGAGCACCATGGTGTAGATGTACTGCAGAGGCATCAGGTCCTGCATAAGGTTCACACGACACACAGGAAACATGAGACGGCCATGAGGATGTCTCACCTCGCGTTACCTCTCGTAAAATGGTCAGAGCTGTAACCCTTGTAATATAATTGATATATGTAAGTCGCTTTGGAAAAAGTGTCTGCTAAATGAATAAACGTAAATGTATAAGTATACTCTAGTTATGTATGACCAGCGTTTAGGTAGAGCTTTATGGGCATGGAGGAGGTAGGAGGTGGTGTTGAGATCCTGACAGCTATAATTAAGTGCACAAGCAGTGCATACATAAATTCGACTCTGGACTGAAACATGCACCCACCACCCTTGTTTGCACCTAGCATGCACATGCACTCACCTGTTGGGACACACTTGATTTGGCTGCTTCTGCCGCTCGCATTATGTTCTTCGCAAACTCTTGTTCTGTAAATAAAAGAGGAGAAGTGATTCTCAATGGGTTATAAAGTTTTGGTTTACATCTTTGTTAAAAGGAAACATGAATAGATACATCGAAGGGAGGCCCGTTTGGAGACCCAGAGACTAGACTAAACACGAGCTTCTCTTCTCTGATGCGAAAAGAGAATAATGGCCTACTTTATGTTCATAATTTCTGTCCCATAAATGCCTAAAGGAAACTGGAACATGTGCTTCATAGGAAGAAATAGTTTAAAGGAATGGTCAGTATTCATGGATGACCTACAAATGTTGGGGGGAGGGGAGAATAGACTGGCGATCGACCCAGTAACATTACCCTTTCTTGCCCTGATGCTAAAAGGTCGGTGGCTAGTATGTGGCACTGAAATGCCATATGTGAAGAAAGAACATCATGGAATCTGTGATTGATTGGAAAAAATGTTGCCATGGTCAGTATTGATGGATGCCACTGTGCTCATAAATCAATATGAAAGTAAAGGGCTTAGCATGGCAGAAAAATAAAAGTGTCGGAGCCAAGCCATTTCCATTGCCCATTAGGACTTCTGCCAAACCTAAATGCTTTGTGTTACGAAACTGGACAAATGGATCCCCTCGAGCTCTCCCTGAACATGTAAAACTTCAGTAGTCTACAACCTCAGATTAACCCCATATGTACAGTCCTATAATGCTTCATCTCATGGCCTTTACTACTCTACATATCCGCTAGCCCGCCACAAGACATCTCACCACTGCTCCTATTATTAACCCTCTCACTTGACCACAGCGCTCAGAGCTACCAGTTGTGGGTTTTTTTTCTGACCATGTTTGTCACCATCGCCCTATATAATGTGTACATAGGTTACTTTGTTTTTTAGATTTAAATATCTGACAATGTTGGTGAACAGTAGTTCAATTATTATTGATACAGTTATTCAGGGGGAGGTGTAATTTCAAGTGTGCATAGTCCCACACATGAATAAACCTATTGTGAGTGCATACCATCTCTACAACCACTTTACCAGTCCCGGCCCTGTCACTACAAGTGTCTTATGCTTGATCACCCCCAAGCACATTGGACTTTTTTAATTTAATTTATGTAGTGTATTTAGTATTTAGTTTTCTTATCCTTCTTATCTTCTACTGTCTTTATTGTACAGTGGAGTTTAGTTATATGTTTATACTTATACTTATGTTTACCATTTCTGCTGTAAGTGCATGTTGTGTGTGATGTCTGTATGCTACTGAGACCCTTGAATTTCCCCTTGGGGATCAATAAAGTATCTATCTATCTATCTATCTATCTATCTATCTATCTATCTATCTATCTATCTATCTATCAACATAGGTCCATTATCTCAGGTTATGTAGTAGGTGCATATCTTAATTCACACGGCGAGGATCTCCTTCATTGCGGTGACCAGTCTAACTGACATGGCATGCCTTATGTCCTGGCAAGCAGAGTGGCATTTACAGACATGCACGCTGTTTCCCTGGGTAATCCCTTCACCCCCTGCTCCATTCTCTCCCACAGAAGCCTCCTAATCTGGGACTAGTAATCCCTATCCCCCCCCTCTCTTTGAGATTTTATCAGGGTGACCCTGGTTGTTGTCGTCGGCGTCTCCGTCATTGTTGTTGTTGTTGTTTTCATTGACTGCCGACTGCCGGATAGACACAGTGGCGCACCATGGAACACCAGGGCCCTGTCTGCTTGATCTTAGCCACTACAGGTAATAGCTACGGTTAGCCACCAGGGGGTACCACTAGTGGACTGAACTCACACACAGGGTTCCTCTGAAATCACACATTCTCTAGCCTCTAGCACCTACATTCGACGTGATGTTTTTCTAAGAATACAAGAGAGCTATATATAGACAATGACATCTATTTGTCAGGTGAAGTCATTGGGTGACAGTATGATAGAGAACAGATTAATAATCGAAACAACATAGTTCTGAGGTACACAAGGAGCACTACTCACTGCTACCTTCAGCTAAAGGAAACATTAATCAGTCCTGATAGGTTCTCAACAAGTTCAGATTTAAGAGCTTCTGAAAAAACTCATTGATTTTGCAAAATTTCTTCAGCTTAATACATGGGGGCAGTTAATATGGTATTAATATGGTTTTGTTTTTTTATCTTGCATAAAACACTGTCCTGCGGCTAATACACAATGCGGCTAATACACAGGAAATGACTGTAGTGTCAGTGGCACCACTCACCATAGCTGATTCTCTTGTCCATCCAGGCCAGCAGGTCTTTGGCGTAGCGGCACCACATCTTGGTGTACTGCAGGGCGATCTCCACACCCCCCTCACAGCGGCACAGTGCCTGGTCAGCATCCTGGGCTGAGAATGAGTACATCAACATCACGACTCCTTGGGCATCCCCACCCAGCCTCTCTCTCTCTCACACACACACACACACACACACTTTCTTCAAGAGGAGCGCAAACAGTCTGGGACGGTCCAAACCTCAGCCTCTCACCCCTACCACAATGTCAGCCTGTGCAGTAGGGCATATCTGTCTGTCCTCAAATGCTTTATCTACTGTCATGTCAAATGCTTAGGAATCCAAAAACAGAATCCAAAATGAGTAGGATAGTCTCCTTGTGTCTTGAATCCTCTGACATGTTTATCCAAAGTGAAAAAGGCAAAGACGAGCGACAGCTATCGATGAGAACATGTCTTCAGTCCTCAGTCCTTACTCCGCAGGTTTTAGGTGCCAGGAGAGACAGGTATACGCTGAAGTGAAGTTCCATCTATCTCAGTGAAAAACATCTCAGAGGGAATCACATCTAGAGGAGTCATTGGCTCAGTGCAGTATGACTTCACGACCCCGTAGTATGTGCTGGATGAAAGAGTTCCATCCACAACGCGACGGGTGACAGTGTCCAACCCCCGTTAGTCCTCCGTCCTCCTCGTCTCAGAGTTCAGCTCTGGTCATCTGGACTCTCTGAGAGAAACCTCCTGTGCAGCTGCTCTCTCTCTCTGCTCTCTCTCTCTGGCTTAGCAGATTGGAGTTGAGGAGTGGCAGAGGAGAGATGCCTGGGGATTCCACCCAGGCTCTAGCTGTGCTCTGTCCCCTCCCTCTACCCCCCCCCCCCCCCCTTATCTCCCTTCATACCCCGCCAGACCAATGATTGAATTGACAGGGACATCATTGGATGTGAAAATGTTTGTTTGAGAGAACTTCACCTATTGAACATTAATTGTGCTAATACCATTTTAGACATGTGTGTGTGTGTTGGGGGGGGGGGGGGATAGACATTGCATACACCAAGTTCTCTCACTGCTTTTTGTGCTCACCGTCACAAAATAAGGAAGTAGGTTTCATTTATATCTGTAATCCAGCCAACACTTACTTTGTGAAACTGTCTGTTTTATTTGAGCATAGCGACAGGGCTGTATTTGGAACTTACTTCTCATTCCTGTGTATGATAAGCAGCAATGACTTCCTTTACCAGATATGGTAGCCTTTTTGCTTTTACTAAAATATTTACTGAAACATCCCTGACTCTTCACTATTATCATCACCATGTATATAGTCTCAGGCGCCTGATCAACATCATGACATGCCACAAAACTCGTCAGGAAGAAGCATGACATGTCACAACTCCCCTTAGCCTATGACACAATCAAACAGGCAAGGAGAGAGTGACACATCTTAAGTGTGACTGCAACCCTGGCCCGTGTCCACCATCTCCGACGTCACCCCGCCCCACCCCACCCCACACCGCCTCTTATCAGGGCCCTAGGCAGGGATTAGTGGCCAGGTCCAGATTGTAGAGGGCTTGCCTCCCGTGGAGATGTTGGGAATCGGGCCCAGGCCAGGAATAGGGCTCCTGACGGATGAGATGGCTTCAGCCACAACTATCACTACCTCATCATCAGCCTCTCTTTCAAAGCTACTGATGCTCCTACTGATGAGGCTGCTGCTGCGGCTGTCTGTGTGTTAGTATTGATTACGGTTATATATGCCAGCCCTGCATCCACTGAGGAGTCAATTGCTAAATGTTGCCTACAGTAAATGGGGCTGGCCTGATGTGACCCTACAGTTACACACACTCTATTGTTATTGAACCACAGGAAGTACACTGACACAGACATACACACACACACACACACACAGATACACACACACACACATACAAACACAAACACACACACACACACATGCACATACACATGCACACACACACGCACATGCACATGTGTGCGCATGCATATACACACACACAAATACACACACACACACGCACATGCACATGTGTGCGCATGCATATACACACACACAAACACACACACACCCCTACATTGGCAGGTCATTGTTTTGTCATTGATTTATGGGCATTGAATTAGAGTTGCCTGCCTTTAGATTATTACCAGGAACTGGATGCCGGTGGCTGTTCCCTAGCCGGGCGGGTTACGGGTGGAGGAGACCGGTGGGAGTTTGCCAGCAGATTAAAGAGACAACCTGAGGCTGTGAGACGCATCTCTGGCCAAAGTCTGTGCGTGTGAGTGTTGAGGGTGGAAGGGGGATGCGTCGTCTCCTCTGCTGGTCAGGTCTGGAGAGCGACTCCATGGACAGTGTCCACTGAGCCACGATGTGTTATTTAATCTTGCGGTGTCACCTGTAATCCCTAATCCCTGCTGTCATTTCACCGTCTGCTTCTAACAGGTTCTCCACAGCACCCATATGACCCAAGCCAGACTGGAGGCCCAGTGGCAGATGGGGGTGCATCCCCACTCACAATAGAGCGTACCTCTCGGCTCTCCCATAACTGTCCACTTCCTTTACCCAGACTCTAAGGCACCTCTCACTCTTTATCAATTACTGTCCTGTAATTGCATCTGTAGATTGACCGGTTAAACCTGGCATTGCCTATACTGGCTTAATCTCCAATAAACACAGGCTTTGGACAAAAGGGTTTACAGCATGTGAGGATGCTATGCTCTCTGCTCGTAATGTTTTCAGCTGTGTCCTTTCTCCAACATTTATGCTGCCTATGGTATTCTCCCGTTTTTACTCCACCAATTGAATCATTTTCAGACTTTAAGCATTTCTTCTCCTCCTTCTCTTCTCCTTAAGCCGCTCTTCCTCTCTTCTTCTCTCCTTTCCCTCTCTCTTTCCCCAGTACCTCTTCTCTTCTTGTCCACCTCCATCCCCGTTGTCCAGCCCTCTCTTTCAGTGGACGTCTGAGGAGGAGCCTGTGAGCAGCTGTCGGAGCGACTAATCCTGCCCCTTCCCCAGCGCTAATCTGGTTAGCGCGGGGCCATTAGCCCATGGGGCTAATTACATGTAGACACTGGCGGTTGGGGAAGGGGAGATTATGTGCGGTCCTGACCAGATCACTGGACCAGGGTTAGTGTCCGAGGCCCATGTGTATGTTAGAGAGGGGGGAAATAGCGATAGTATAGATATTGGTTTACATCGAATTAATGATAGGAAGTCATGACTGGAAAAGATTTTTGATGTGTCGAAAAAGATCATTTAAATGGTAGCTACACAGGGACACATACATACTGTGCACACACGCATGCACGCACGCACACACACACAGAGGGAAACTCTTACTAGGTGCAGCCCCTTCTGTTGCATCATCTTCCGGATCTACATTCTCTATGCAGGTGCTTTCAGAGATGGAATCGGCGTCGAGGTCATCCTCCTCAACAGGGCTGAGGCATCCAGACACACACACACACACACACACACACACACAGGGAGAGAAAGAGAAAGAGACAGACACATCACTCTTGTCATCCCACAGAAAATGAATCACAATGAATCTGACATTAAGGGATACATGCATCTAAGTGATACAGTTTGATTTCACATACTCATAGACGGAGAGCTGGAAGTTGTCAAAATCTCGCAGGACCTCGCTCATGCGTTTGGCATCTGTGGACCTTGTGTGGACTTTCTCATCTGTAAAGTGAAGGAGAAACCACTTATAGTGAAAAAGCATTCTACAAGATCACCATCACTATTCAGAGAGGTTTGGTGTACCTCTTTCTTGTTGTATAAGTAAATGGCAAGTGGGCGGCATTTATATTGCGCTTTTCTATTCCTCCAAGCACTCAAAGTGCTTTACAATGTCATGCCACACATTCACCCATTCACACACATACACACACACACTAATTCATTGATGGCGGATGCTGCTGTGCATGGCGCACTTTTGGTGTCTTGCTCTTGGACAGGGTCAGGAGAAGTTGGGCTCAAACCTGCAACCCTCTGGTTCTGGTTTCACGCTGCAAACCGACGTATGAAAGAAAATGAGAGAGGGATACACTGATAAGGAAAGAGAGAGAGAGAGAGATTGTAGTAAGTGAGTATAATAAAGCTAAGAGGTGGTCAGTAACTTCTCATTTGTGTGCGCTGCAGTTCGGAATCAGTCAGTAAACATTGGTTGTAGTTTGATCCAATTGCTTGCAGTGAGATTTTCAAATGCATGCTTGGTGCCGCCCCTTGAGTTGGGCCATTTTCATTATTCGTGGCCAGACCCTTAATCTTTCTGGATTACCAGGGTCTGGATTTTCATGTTAGGGATCACCCTGAGCAATGCTGAGCATTGTAATAGTCAAAACACCCATGCATTTGTATGAGCTACGTACTCAAACCCAACCCAAAAAGATCAGCTGACTTGCACTTCAAATTGTAGCACTCAAAAAGAACAGCCAAGCACAGCTGACTTACTACTCAATTGTAACACTAAAAAAAGCTCACCTTAGCACAGATGCACATTAACAGTCGTAAACCATGAGAAAGAAGCTACCAATCTCTCTTTCTCTCTCTCTCTCTTGGTGGCTTGCTCCATTTTGGTCAACCACATCCTGCTTGCCTTTTGTATCACACTCGGCAGCAAGGACAAGGCCCTGTTACTCAAGCTAGCAGTCACGTTTATCCTCACCAGCATGTTAGTGAGAAGGTTTCTGTTAGAGCTCTACCTGGGTCGTGTCTACAGGATAACGTAAATGTCTGGATGGTTAAGATGCTGCATAGATGTTGTTGATACTCAGCATGTTCCTCTTTGTGTGAACACATGCAGACATTTTTGTTGCTTGAGGTTTTTGAGAGTGTGTGTCTGTCGAGTCAGCATAGAAAATGTTCACATGATTCTTCACATTTTGGCTTGAGCTTGCATGCATGCACCAGCAAACTACTCATTTAATATGAAGGATCGATTTAGTAACACGTTGTATTAGACTATTACAATCTAATGTTAACTTAATAATTTAGGTAATCAAAATAAATGGATGAAAATGACAGCAATTGTTTGACTGTATTCATGCTAGTTAGATGATGTATTTAGATTCAGCTTAGCTCTATTCTAGAAGAAAAGTAAAACTGAAAATAAGATCTCTATTTTTTTGTCTGGCCTATTTCACCGGGACATAATTACTCAATTTGACATCAATATCAGATTCGGACCATTCCTCCTATTTCTTAATTTCAACTCAAAGTCAAATTTAATTCAACAAGAATAGACACCAAAACTGTCCTCTGGAATAACAGATGCTGTTACACCTGCTCATAAGGTGTAAAGACAGCCCAAATTAAGCCAACTAGTCAGTTTAACTAACTAAATCACCATACTGAGTGATAAGCAACAAAAGGAACTGGACTGTTTCTCAGTTTCAAAATGGAGGGCAACGACACAGGAAGTGCTGTGATCCTGCACACACCGAGTGTGAGTGCAGGAGATAACATGCAGACAGATGGGAAACCCAGTCAGAGACACCCACACACACAGAGAGAGAGAGAGAGAGAGAGAGAGAGAGAGAGAGAGACCCACACACACAGATAGAGAGAGAGACACAGATACACAGAGAGAAAGAGAGAGAGAGAGAGAGAGAGAGAGAGAGAGAGAGAGAGAGAGAGAGAGAGAGAGAGAGAGAGAGAGACAGACACACACACACAAAGTCTCCTTGTTTTAGTAAGTGAATCTTATTTTAAAAAATCTGAATCATGACATTAAAAAAGACAGGAATAAAAAACACAGACACAGCACACAGGCAAGGTAAGGATGGAGAGAGTGGGAACCTCCATCCGCCCAAATCGACTAGCCTCCACCTGCTGCCACTCACCCCTTAGCTTGGGCTGCTCCATCTCAGTCGCCTCTTCTGCATCGGCCATGTTTCGGTCCCCCTCTCTACCAAAGGCACCTTCACCAACAGCACACAGCAGCCCTTTTGCTTGGCCAAGAGGACATCCTCAGTACCACGCACAGGGATGTTAGTGGCCCTCACAAAGGCCTTACCTGTACGGGGGGATAGAGGTCGGTGCTGCCTTCGTCCTCAGTCTCTCACAAGCATGAGTAAATGACAACAACCCCCCCCCAAAAAAAGACAAAAGGTTGGTGTCATGGAGTGTCGCTTTTTGCGTGCTTGAAGTTCTCTTCCTCTAAACCAACTGAGGTTGGCCAATGTTCTTTCACCATCGCACCCAAGAGGAAGTAGATCTAACTCTCGCTGCGTAGGACACACCTATAACCCAGAGCTTCTGCTGGTTTCGCGAACGTTTGTGTGTGGGTATGTGCACAGGATGTGTGCTACTTGCATATGTGTGTGGGTTCCTTTAAGTATTAAGTAATGAGTAGGAGGATATGCATTTGGTGGTTTCAGATAAAGCATGAGTCTGGGGGGGGGGGGGGGTGTTAGAGTGACAAAATTCATTCATTCAACATTCTAAAATACATGCAATTGTTTCTGTTCAGTATTTCGTCATTTGGTTTCTATTTGTCTTTCTTTTTTAGACACCACATGCTGAATGACAGCTATGACAGCCTACAAAAGCATTACAGCGCCATCTGAAGGCCATGGCTGGTAAATCAGCTTCGTTGCAGTGGGAGGGCCACAAGGCTAAGAGGAGAAGAACACAGCACCACTTGTGAAAGTAATCATTAAGGCACATAGACTCCCATACAGGGCTCACTTTTAATGGCAGCTAGGTTTTCTGGCCTAGAGCATAATGAAAAAACAGCAGTGAAAGAGCTTTGGCTGTATAAAAGAAGGAAGTCATTTATATTAATGGTCAAAAATCTTTGGTGTGATTGTTATCTGATATCTACAGTTGGAATGAAATCCAGAAATCTTCAGCGACTGCCCAAAACAGGGTACACGGATGGGGTCATTATGCAGTACTATTGGCCCTACATGACAACAGACCATGCCATTGACGCCATACATCTGACACCATTCTCCTTTGACATGGTCAAAATCAAAGCTGACGAATCAGGTTTAAGCAATACTGGAATTCCTCATTAGTCCCTGTTGACATTTCCCCCTGCAGAGTGGGGTGTTAACATTATCGTATCCACAACAAATGAACCACTATAAGGAACTCGTTAAAGTGAAACCCTAAAGATTCACTTGGGCTGGGGCAGTTTTGTTTAATTGTATGCTGTCCTTTTTTGGCATAAAGGGTGTTACACTTGAGGTTTAAGGTCAGAAATGTGTTAGAGCAGACTCTATTATTACTGCAAAGAATATATACAGACACTGTGTAGAAAATGAACACTCCGCACTATGAAATGAGAAAAGTTACCAAGAAAGATGACAATTCCATGATCTATTGGGTGCCCCAGATCCACCGACACTCTAAAAGAAGCAAAGTAACTTTTTTTTACAAAACACTTTATAATGTATTTAAGTATGAATGCACAGCTTGATACAATGTGAAGTGAGAACTGCAATTTGCACAGCAAAAATTACCATGTGAAAAAAGCAAAAGAAAAAAAAAAACTATGCAATATGAAGCCCAGTCTGGTCCTGTGTTTCTCAAAATAGTCTCAAAAGAAAACACCCACTATCCCAGCCCAAAAAGCATTATGAAAGTCCCAATTTAGCCTATTGTGCTCAACAGCAGTACATCTAATATATCACACCCTTTCCACAAACAGCTACCCACGCCGCTCAGACACCGAGGAAGTTTGAGACTGGTTCTGAGGAATCTTGAGTGGGAATTTTATTGCTCTCTTAATTGGCTCTCTTACAAGCGAGGAGTGTTTACAGTGGTTGGTCCTGTGCTTCTGGCGTCAGTCTGCCGACAAAGCTGGGAACGGTATCATTAAAGATGTGAGTTGGCCTGCGCTCATCTCTATACCACAGCCTGAGGCCAGAGAGAGACGGCTGCTTTAGCCCGGCTGAATAATAAAGTTGTTGGCCTCTAATCTCTATATCTTAGCGGTGCACTTTAGCTGGAAGTGCTGAGGCATCATGGTATAATGTTGCCTTCTCTATTCCCTTCATCCCCATTAGGCTAATGGCCAGATCACACTGAATTTCATATAAAAACTATTCTCAATCTCAAGTTTGGTTTAAGGGACCGAGGCTGCATTGTATTGAGTTCATCCCAAGGAAGATATTTGCACACTGACTTGACCTAAAAAGAATAACAGACCTGACAACAAATTCCCAAAGCATACCCATGTAAAGCACAATGGGAAAAAATAGCACCACTAGATTACAAGGTTAGAGCAGTCACTTTGACGATTGCACAGCTGATCTAAAAACATGTAAAACAGTAAATGTCCTCAGGGAGGAAGTGATTGTATGCTGGTCGAAAGGATGGATCATTTTCAATATTGAAACTTTTTTGGAACATTAGTGGCATGTACTGTGGTATCTATCCCAAATTCATTTGGCTTTACATACTAACACAATGACCTCAAAACTGGATCCCTTTCCAAATCCATTCAAGCTAAAAAAGGCCCATGTAACAATCCAATTCCCAATACTGGGACAAATAAAAAAAAAAAAGAGGCATTCAAAGGTTGTACTGGGCGTTAAGTCCAACATTCAGGTTCAGGCTCTTGTCGTTGTCCTGCGACTTAGCTCATAGCTCCTCCCGTGCAGTCCTGTCCAGTGGCGAGTGAAGAACGTCGGAGTTCTGCGCCTCTGTGCTGATCTCTGCCTGCTCCTTGGTCTTGGACGAGTGGCCCCGGCCCCGGTCCCAGTCCGTGCGGACCTTGTCGTTATCCCACACCGTGGACGTCTCCGTGTCGCTGATGTAGCCCGGGTCGCCCGTGTAGTGGGTGGGGAACACCAGCAGCGGTTCGGCGGAGAACGCCTTCAGGTTCCGTGGTGTAAAGTGCTCCATGTAGTCCTTGCTGCAGTGGGCCGACACAGACAGCAGATAGAAAGTCAGTATCCAGGATGTGGATGAGATGGGAAACACGAATATCAACGAGAACACAAATACCACGAATATAGCGACCTGTGCAGCCGTGTACACATGGTGTACTTAAAAATGAAAATTCCGAGTCAGCCGCATGAGAAACTGATGCCGAATGATAACAACTACAGACCTGCACACCTGGACATTTCTTTAAAGGAACTCTAAGCGGTGTTACGAGGTTTCTAAGCTAAAACATTTTTTATCACATACTGCAAACATCACCTCACCATCCACTAGCTGCCTGTGCCCTAAATACACTGTAAAAAAATGCTGTCTCTGTGGACAGCCCAGGCTCCAAAAATGACAACAAAAACAACTTGGTCCAGCCTGGACTATAAACACATAACAAACTTTTCCAGCCAATCACCGACGATTTGCACGTTTAGGAGAGTTTCAATTGCAGGGGAGGGAGGAGAAGGAGCAGCGAGCTAGAGCTAGCTCTGTTTTGGTTGACAACATTGAAAGTTTAACAGAAATTACGTTACCCATTGCTTAGAGCACCTTTAAGGGAAATGCTAGAAGGTTTTAATAGGGTTACATGTTTACAGTAACTACACACATGTACATGAACAATAATGCCTGTGTTGCAACTCAGCTAAAAATAAACCCTGCATTAGACTACGAGGTGAGAAGAATCAGGAAGAATGAACAATGAACTCACACAGGATGTTTGTTGAACATGACGGGCAGGAACTCATCAACCGGTAACATTTTCTTCAGAGGCTCAGCTTTTAGGAGTTTCTTGGCCCCTTGCAGCGACATCATGTATCCCAGTGTCCAGTAGGAGTAGTCGGCCTCCACCAGGTTGTGGACATTGGGCACGGCCTTCTCACGGTGATCCACCTGCATCCGCTTCCTGCCGATGTAACTGAGAGGACAGAGAGATGTAAAAAATAACGACTGGGGGTGGAAAAATTAGTAGGATTTATTTAGACAAATATTATTAAACCATATAGAGTCCCGAAGCCATGACGTAGCGTTGCCAAGGCAGCAATTTCACTGGATCTAAACAAATCAATCTAACCATTGAAATCGCCATAGCGGTGGCTTTCTTAATCTATTTCAATAATTTCACAACGTTTCTAAGACGTTAGTATATTTTTTTACACTGTAGGAATCACATACTACAACATATATTCATACCAACACGATCAAATTCGTGACTACAGCGTTTTATTTTAGCATGGGTTTCCTCCGTAAAAGAGACCTATGTAACTTCACAGCATGCGGTTAAAATCCTTAAATTCACGGACTTGTTTTTGCTTTATTTTTTTGGCAAAAAACGTCGCTCTTAACAGCCGCTTTATTACACCTGCCAGGGAATCCGTGTTATGTTGCTAAGCTGCTGCCTAGCAGGTAAACACGTTTAAATGGATATATTTATTTTTATTAGCTAGAAATGATGCCACATGTCTAAATTCAATGCTATTTATGCCACTTCGAAAGTTTGTTTAGATCCAGTGATTCTGCTGTCATGGAAACGCTACGACACACTTGGGGACTCTATTGTGTTATACTGTAGCAGATACTGACTTTTTATTTTTTAATAGTCAATAAATTGCAGTGCACTGATATTGATGATACTGTTGGCTATGAGGACCACAAAACCAAGGTAAGTGTTGCTAAAGGCAGTGGAATACTCTACAATAGTATAGGACAGACATTAGGGACAATAGAAGACATTACAAGCAGATATTACAGTTCTAACTTACATGAGGTCCCAGTCAAGGCCTTCACTTTCAATCTCCATCATGAGGTTCTGCAGTCGACGCTTGAAGAACACCTCAAAGCGCAGATCGTCCTCAATCACCAGTGAGGTTCTCAGGCCACGCTCCACAATCTGAACACACACACACACACACACACAGGCCATGATTCCCTTTTCTAAACAAGGTTTTAGTTATATACACAGCTGAACCTGCTGGGCATGCAAGTCTTCTCCTACCTCCTTCCAGATGTTGTAGTGGGAGAGGAAGCAGCCCAGTTCTCCCTTAGTGAGAGGCCGGCCATGGTACGGGTCATTGTAGCCTGGCAGCATATGGATGCCCATATCATGGACCTCACTGACATTCATTGCTCTGAGGACAAAGTGAGAAAACCACAAGAGACAGACCGATAAAGAGGTTTTCCACTACAATGACTAGTTTAGGAACTATTTTAGGAACTCAACAATGTTAGAAAAGTGCAAGAATGAAGTTTATTTACTATTTTAGTACTTCTAGTCATTCACTGGGACTGCACAGTGGTTCCCAACGGAAACAACAATTAAGAAAAGCTACGAAAAAGCTGATCTTTGTACCATTGTGATGGGACGGTGCAAAGAATTAATAGGTTGTAGTGGGTTAAGTTGTACTGAAAACTGAACACCACAACACATAAGAAGTAGTAGAAGATGATAGGATGGCACAAAGCAGCACTGGAACAGCAGTTCAGCTTTCAACTACTTTGTAAAAGAGCACTAGAATTCAACCCATTGTCTTAGTATCAGAAATAAAAAAATAAATAAAAAATTGTACTTTGGATCAAAAAGAAAGGAAGCATTTAATTCATTAAACAGTGTCACAGACACTCCACTCAAGGTTCATGTGGTTCAACAGAACATTCTCTTTAGGGAACCTAAATTGTTCTGAAAGGAAGTGAAAAAAAGTTTTCCAACCAGCTACTAAAACTCCAAAGCAAACCATGTGTGTACCCTTTGGGCACACAGACATTTCCATCAATGGGCAGACTGAGCAACCTACTTCCCGTCCACGGCTGCGATGACCTTGCAGTCGATCTCCTGCTCACGCAGGGCCCTCAGCATGCGCTCCCGACGGTCTGCCCGTCGCTGCAGGTTTATCATAAACACCTGGACAGACCAGACAGAAAATCAGGTGTTTACACATTCATCCATTTCATCCAAAGTAACTTTTAAGTAACTTTTAAGTTCCTTTAAAAAGGAACACGCCAACATTTTGGGAAATTAGCTCATTCACCATCTCCCTCAGAGTTAGATAAGAGGATACATACCCTTCTCGTCTATGTGCGTGCAGTAACTCAGTCACCCACTGTTAGCACAGGTTAGCATAGCTCTTTGAGGTGGGCTGTGCCAACTAGCCTATCTCCCAAAGGTGACAAAATAACTCAAACAGTGTTCTATTTACATGTTTACACATGCTAATTTCCTAATTTCTCATGTTGGCGTGTTCCTTTAAAGTGATCCTAAGGTACCTGGGGATTTCTGGGGCAGCCGTGGCCTACTGGTTAGCACTTCGGACCTGTAACCGGAGGGTTGCCGGTTCGAACCCCGACCAGTAGGCACGTGCCCTTGAGCAAGGCACCTAACCCCTCACTGCTCCCCGAGCGCCGCTGTTGATGCAGGCAGCTCACTGCGCCGGGATTAGTGTGTGCTTCACCTCACTGTGTGTACGCTGTGTGTGTTTCACTAATTCACGGATTGGGATAAATGCAGAGACCAAATTTCCCTCACGGGATCAAAAGAGTATATATACTTATACTTACCAAACCCATGGTCTTGGTTTGGTTACATTCACATAACACTTGCATTTTAAACATACTTATTTCACACATGGTTTACCCAGGCTGCTCTTACACATATGTATGTTAGTATTGAAGAGTAATATTGTTAACACCCTGCTCTACCAGGACCCATAGGAATAGATATGGCAGCATCACAAAGTGGTCGGGGTTGGTAACTCACCTCATCAAAGCCAAGTTTGTCTGGCTGCCTGACGGGAAGAGGCAGGTATTTGGAGGGCTCGAGGGGAGGGTGCTTCACTACAATATACAATATAAAAATGTTTTTAACAAAAACAATTATGATTATTATGATGATAATTATTTTTTTTTTGTTTGATTGGGTTAGAATATAGTAGGGAGAAATGTTCAAAGAATGGACTATTACTGAAGCCTCTGCAACTAAACCACTATTACTCTCACCGTTAACTTCCAAAACAGAGTGAATGAAACTGTCCGCTTCATCCCTGAGGGTGTTGTGAGCACGCAGTGGTACGGGGAAGTATCCGTATGTCTCACGGTTAAGCACGAACATCTGAACATCTGATAGAAAGGCAGACAGAGGGAGGAAGGAGGAATGCATTGAGACAATAGTGTCTGCCTCACATATAAGCAATAGCTGAAACAGAACTATTCCAAAACACTTTCATTACTTAACTTATAGTTATTCATTAACTTCACTCCATTCAACATTGCAAAAAATAAAAATAATCTTTGCACTAATTTGTTACAATGACATCTGAAGCCTCCTATAGAGTCCTGCTGCATCTATTCTCTGATCTGTGTTGTTGTGTATTTCTACCTGCCATGCGAGCAGAGAAGGCAAACACTATGATGTCATCAAAGGCCCAGTTGTACTCTGGGTGTGGGGGGTGGAAGGCTAGCTCTCTGGAGGACTCCTTCCTCAGGTCAATCAGGAATGTTGAGTGGACCATGGGGACGGCAAAGCAGCCCCTCCGGGCCTGCTTCCGTATGGGTATGTAGGCAGGGGTGCGCTTGTAGTATCCCTGCAGAGTGGGAAGGGGGCAAGCAACACAAGGATCAGGGATTCAGGTTAATTTCAAGGGTTCATGATGATGCTGATGATCTACCCTTTGTTCCCAGGGCTAAACCACAAAACTTCCAAAGTGTTATGCTAGATATTTTACATTTTCAACATGTTCGCTTGCTGGCAATCATGATGTTCATGATGTCCTCATCTATACAAGTGGAGCTACATAGCATGTACAAAATATAGAATGTATAGGCTTGTAAACAGGAGATAAAATGTTTTTCTTCAGGTTTTCAGTTAAAAATAAGCCTAACACAATCAATTTGACAACAGTCTGACCACATCATGGTACCTGTATGGTCATCCCACACCAGAAGTTTGAGTATGCAGCCCTGGACTCCAGCATTGGAGCGATGATGGTCTTGTTTTCGTTTATGAGCTTCCACAAGACATCAGGGTTCGTCAAGAGGTTGTCACAGTCAATATGCTGAAGAGAGAGAGGAAGTGGGTTACCTTGCTAGTCACAACCGAGATATCCATCTGTGTACATCCACGTGCATGTCACAATTTCCCTTGCACTTATAGCCGTATTACAAGTGAAGTAAACAATCTGGAAAATGCTTTAAAATATCACGCAATGACATGGTCCACAGCCCATGACAAAAGATGCAGCAGAACGAATCGAGTTGTTAGAGGGAAGTTTCGTTTATTACATGGTGTTTTAAGCCCCCAACGTTGTCTTCCAGGCAGCGCTGCCTGGAAGGCACTAGGGTAAGACAAGGGTTTGTGTGAGGTTAGTCAATGGTCGCAGCGCTGCCTTGAAGTCGACGGTGGGGGCTTAAAACACCAATGAGTGTTTCGTTCAGACTGAAAAGTAAAAGTGGAATTGAGAGAAGTGGAATTATTCTAGCCAAAAATCACATCCTTTTTGGCTTAGACAGTCATCTCAGTATGACCTAAAATAGAGGGCTGCCACTCTGTAAGGTGTAAGGTTCATAATCCTGTTTCATTCTTACGAAGAATTGCTATCAAATTTTAGACAGTTCCAAATGCACCACTACAAGATGGTGGAAAGGTTATCCACCTCCTCCACATTTTTGATTTCATATCACAGCTTATGAAAACTGAGTATCAGCAAGGGGAATTAAAAACAACAGGAGAAGAAAGAGGGAACTGCTCGTA
This sequence comes from Alosa sapidissima, assembly GCF_018492685.1. NCBI lineage: Eukaryota > Metazoa > Chordata > Actinopteri > Clupeiformes > Clupeidae > Alosa > Alosa sapidissima. Next base: position 3,255,432 of record NC_055959.1, on the reverse strand, counting down.
TCCATGCAATTTGTCTAGCCTCGAAGCGGCACACTACCATGAAGTAGTCAGCCCACATCTCCCTGGCAGATTCCAATGCTGCTTGCCGTAGTTTCATCACATAGGCGTAACGTAGATTGGACCAATGCTTCGGCCCCTCCTCATCTTGAAAAGAGCTGGAAAAAGCAACGGCACAGAAAATGCAACACAGCATTAATGCAATGTATGAAGGCTTTAATCAAACATCCTACTGGTTCAGTATTTGGGATGAAACATATAAGAACACACCTGGGATGCTCTAGAGGTCTCCATTCCACTGAATGGTATGACTTCTGCACTTTGATGAGCCAGTCTCTCAGCAGGGCGGTAGTGTTGTCCACATTGTGGTCTGTGGCCACCCTGTTAACATACAGATTAACACATGCAAACTAAGGACAGCAGATGCAGCAACACATAATGCATATAGTACGAGGACAATGCCTCATAAAACAGTAATACCAGTTATATGAATATTCCAAATCAACCCAGGGGGGTCCATGCACAGCCTGGTTAGGTGCAGTAGGTTGCAGGAACACACTTAAATGGCAATAATAACACTCTACCACACACTATTGACGACATTTATATCACTGGACACTATTGACTTTACTCTATTTTATTCAGAGTGAACAACGTGTTTCGCATACAGCATCTTCAGGTTCGGTATGGTCTGAGCTCTCAGACACACAGCTCAGACCATACCTGAGTGAACCTGAGGACGCTGTATGCGAAACGTGTTGTTCACGCTGAATAAAATAGAGTAAAGTCAATAGTGTCCAGTTATATGAATGTCGACACTTTAGCTTCTTTGAGTATGATGAAGTGCAGATACAGAGACTGCAGACAGGAGACCAACAGTTTTAATCAGCCTCGGCGTGGCATGGCAGCAGTGTAATCCACATTGTGGCTTGTGGCCAGGCTCCGCACACTGGAACACCCAGTCACTCAAAGGTCTGCATGTTCTATTCAATTCTGGTCCTTCAAATTTCTACCACGCTGAACATTACATTACATTACATTACATTACATTTAGCAGACACTTCTTGACCAAAGTGACTTACATATGTCAGCTATATTACAAGGGATCACATTGTCCCCGGAGCAACTTGGGGTTAAGTGCCTTGAGCAGGGCACAACGGTGGAAGCTGGGAATTGAACCGACAACTTTCAGGCTACTGCACGCTAGCCCAGCTCCTTAACCACTACACTACCACCGCCCCAACAAAGGAGGGCAGGATTAGAGACTGAAAGAATGGCAACCAAACAATGCCACTTGGACACGGTGTCCATACTTATATTATTATTACTTATTTAGTCCACTTAATGTGTATGGAATGTATTTTGTGACAAAAAGGAAATAATGTTAAAAAGCAAACAAATAATTAGGCTAAAATGTGAATAAAATATGAAACTAGATGTACCGCATAGCGGTACAAAATATGACCGCCGCTCAGTCCTGTACATCCATTCCACGAAAATAAATCACACTTCAATTTGTCTCCATATTTTACTCCATCCCCCACTCTTGAAACGTTTGTGTATGCTTGTTTGGCATGCCTGAGTGTGTGTGTGCGGCTGCACAGAAAGTAGCCTACTGGTGCTGAAAAGGTGAATAGATTCTAAAATAGCCAAAGAAGATGTAGCATTGTTATAAAACCTTTAAAATCTCTAAACAATCACAAGTAGGGCAGTTCATCACAGTTCATCCATTGCAACTGGATTCATGAAAGGTCACTTACACCTGTAGACTACATTGTATTTGGGAAAAGCAAAAGGTATCAGCATAATGTTATTTATTTATTTATTTATAAACAAAAACATCTCTGTCAGTTCCATGCCGTCAAAAACAAAGGTCATTTTTGGATGGATGGATTTTTTGTGAATGTTTCTTCTTCTACATAAGATTTTAGTCATCTTTAGTTCATGTAATACTTTATTGTCAATGCACAAATTAAGTAACAGTAGTCTGAAACGTTATTGTTAATGCACAAATTAAGTAACAGTAGTCTGAAACGAAATTCTGTTTTACATCTAACCAGTGGTGCAAATAACTGACATGTCCAAATGTGCCTTGATGAAATGCGTCGCTAGACTGTTCATACACATTTTAACGGGCCAAAGTTGAAGAGCTGTTGTCCGTTATTGTTCGTGCAAATATAGGCCGATTCATGTTCCCTTGCATTGTGTAACTGAGGTCCATGGCTAGCCTGGCTTTCACCAGACCAAGCTCAATCTTTTTAAGAAATCAAAAAATAAATAGCGGGCAGATCAGGCTGGGTTCACCCAGCCTAGTCCATAGGCACCCGGTGTTTAATTTAGCTCTGGCTATTCTAAATGCAAAAATGCATCAGGGAGTTATGACAAAACTGTAACTAACAAACTAGATCCTAATAGAAAGCTGTTAGCTTCCCTAAGCTACAGGTAGGCTTATAAGGTAGGCCTATTTACAACATAAATTGTCAATAGGCTATGCTGGCGACACAAATAAAATCTCCTTTGGAAACCAATGGCTTACGCCTTACAATATCAAGCGGACTTAAACTGCCATATCGTGGCGAAAAGTTGTAATAAAATTCACGCAGCTCCATGAGTCAAGGAAAGCGCGAATGAACTAGCCACTTCTAAATGGGACCCACTACACAGTAGCTTAAGGTGTGTTGCTAAAGCAGCCATAATGAAATGAAGGTGTCATTGTTTGGATACTTCACACACACGTGCCTTTTAATTTCACAGACTACAACTACCAAGCTGGAATCAAAGCACATCGATTCCCCTCTCACACCCTGCACGCACTTAAAACAAATAAACAGGCGTCTCAGTCTCATGCATGTAGGCTATAGGCAAAACTCTCTCAGACCAGTGTAAGTTGGTAAATCTTCCATTGCACAGAATGAGTTTTGTAGCACGTGCAACAAATGACAGTCGAAAGATACAATTACAGTGCTGCTATCAATTTGCTTGGTATAACCGCATTTATAGTTTTCTACAAATGCAATCAATCAAATTGGCCTCCATTACTCAACCAATGCTAACGGTAACATTACCTAGGTCCTTATTGATATTATAAGATTAACTTACCTGCAGTAAAACCAAGCATGTCCGATAAACATCCTCAGATTTATTTCGGCTTCAAGAAGAAATGGGAATTACATTTCATGTGAACATCATCCTATCCTTATTAGACGTTCTCTGTGGTAAACTGCAGTCCTAACAAGCGTCTATTGTTTTTCCAACCCACTTTTAACTTCCAACAAAATTACGTCTCACTGCAACGATGCGCCATCTAGTGGACAAACGACTACTTATCGCCAATACTGGAAATGCAGCCATGATGATGATGATGAATATTTATTTTGGCTTTCTTTTAATCCTACTGAATTTGTAATTATGTATCGGCCGTTCTAATACCGGTAGTATGTGGGTGCCTGTGTGTCGAAACGATTTTTTTCCGTAAAAGTCTAGTGGGGCTACATACCCACCAAATTTCATGTGCCCCCGGTGGTTCGGTGTCCCGAGTATCGTTGGCCAAAAATTCAGGAAGTAGATGACGAAAAAAAAAAAAAAAAAAAAAAACTTTGACAATCCCTATATGACCGCTTCGCTAGCGGCGGTCATATTAACTCATCTAAATTTGGAAAGTAATAGCTAAATGATAGTACCTGGTAGTTTAAATAGCTAAATGATAGTACCTGGTAGTAATGTAATAGATCTAAGCCTTGGCTGTAGTCCATAGCTGGCCGTATGCACCGTGAAAGGAAATATGTGACTACTCCTCCCAAATGCAATCATTGCAGCCAATTCAAACAGACCACAGCCAAACTTGTCAGAACTAAGAATTCAAGCATAAATTTGGAGATGTAAGAAAGATACCAGGAATCCACCTGGGTACCTCAAAAGCAAGGTACACTGAGTGCGGTACTAAATATTCCTATAATCTATTGATCCATCACACTCTCCAAAAGTTTGAAATCACATGTACAGAAATCATGAGTAGGTTTTAAGGGTAAGGGATGTGGGCAGTTTTCAATTAATGCTGTCAGCTAGTGACACTACTGCAGCAAATCCGTAATGACACTACTGCAGCCGTGGCCCACTGGTTAGCACTCTGGACTTGTAACTGGAGGGTTGCCGGTTCGAGCCCCGACCAGTGGGCCACAGCTGAAGTGCCCTTGAGCAAGGCACCTAACCACTCACTGCTCCCCGAGCGCCGTTGTGGTTGCAGGCAGCTCACTGCGCCGGGATTAGTGTGTGCTTCACCTCACTGTGTGCTGTGTTTCACTAATTCACGGATTGGGTTAAATGCAGAGACCAAATTTCCCTCACGGGATCAAAAGAGTATATATACTTATACTTAAATCCTCCTCTGGGGATTTGGAGAAACAGCTAGGACAGTGGTAGCGCTGATCATGTCTACTGTATTGCATATGATATAGCAGAAACTACAAGCTGGTATAGCTCACAGTCACAAGGCACCATACAGACTATGAGTATAGATCTTATTCACGTCCACTGAGAAAATATTATTCAGGGGTATCCATGGAACTGAAAGGTATGATATGTGCCCAGACAGGTGAATGGCAGACCTGACAGTGACAGGATAGTGATGTCAAAACTACTGCATGTCTACGCTCTGCAGAATTGTTCCTAACTTGGCAGTATCAGAAGCATCAATATGAACTCATACAGGATACTGGCTGCCTCAAGAAACCAGGCCCCGAGACTCATTGTGAAAAGCCTGACCTGGTTTGAAGTTACGGCACCAAAGTGTCAGCTGCAGTGTGGCAGCGGGAACAGCCATTAACTCAGACGTGACACAATAGACACTGACAGGGTCATGTTCTCAGACTCTGCGTTCACCTTCTCCCACAAGTATCGCGTTTTCCCTACTGGACTCTACACTACTCTAGTGCCACAGCCCACTTGTAGGCAACCGGACGCATAGGACTAAAGGCCCATGTGAATGTCCGTGAAGAGAAACAATAGCTTTCTCACAGGGAAGGGAAAGTCCCATCAATGTTCCAAGGCCACCCTTGAAAGTTTAGTTCATATCAGTTCACATCATTAGCTTGACCAGGTCCAGTTGGTCTCGTCCACAGACTCTGAAATAAACGCTTCACTTCTCCCTCGTGTACAGCAGCAGCACTCATGGTCAAAAGCCATGATAATCAGAGTGGTGAGCTGATGTAATACCCATCCCATCCACGCTGCTCCATGGCTGTTTAGCACTAGGCTACACTTCTTGCTCTTCCTGTCTACGCCCCATTTTCCCCTTGATTTCGCTCCATCATCACACAGCAATAGCTTGTTAAAAAAGCTGTGTTTACAACTGTTTAAATGTTATATACAGAAACACAAACACATACACAAACATGTTCATATACAGAGGGGGGAAAGATGTTACAAGGCATGCAGGGTGAGTAGGACATTGGAAGCATGTGCATCAGATGTCAAATCCCCACTTTTGATTTGGGGACTGAGAGATCACACACTGATAACGTATATAGGCCAGCATGCAAAAGTAACTCATATCTTCAGGGGAATCTTAAGTGATTTCTCTGAAAAATGAGACAGACATTCCTTCCATAAGGAACAGGCTACTGGGGCCTGTTCTGTGAGGAGCCAGTAAGGGTGTCTGTGTGCAGCCTGTGAGGAGCTGTGAGACTCCATTGTTGGCTGAGGTCATACAGCCAGCTGCGGCAGATGTTTACAAAAGCCTTCGGCTTAATTCCCACATCTCTTTCAAACATCCAGTCCGTGAAAGCCCATTCACTGATCAAACATGGAGAAAGCAGTCACAATAAGTAAGTGAAATTTGTTCATAACTTCAAAATAATCTATGATGAGCTAAGTAATGACAGAGGTGCTGCTGACAAGGCCATTCTGTAGGCCTATATTCGCTCAGAACAGTGTGCGCTTGTGGATAGGACAGCACAAATCCTTGACAATTTTGTTTTGCAACCTTCTGGTAAACAAGTATAGTAACTCACAGTCACAACTTTATCATTTCACAAATTCATAACATTGTGTGCCCTATTTGAATGTTTAGAGGCCTACTCTATTTGTCAGCTCCATTTCTGCAAGTTGCATGTCTTAATTCGGCACTTTTTTTTTTTTTTACAAATTAAGACTGTGATGGAAAAAATTGCCCACGTGAAGGTAATATTCAGTTAAGAATAAGCAACATAGCTTTTGCCACTCCAAGCAGTGCATGCACGGTATTATCATACACCAACTGTGCTACGTGGAAAGGAGATGAAAGGAAGGAATTGAGTAGGGTTCAAAAAAAGCCACTGACTAAACAACTATAAGGACCAAAACAGGGGAAGGCACTGGTTAACTTGTGTGCAGACATAACTCAAGTCTGTTATTTAATAAGCAGATAAGTAGCTACAGTGGAGAAAGTTGGCTAGATGTAAACTGATGATGTGGTAGGTATGTGTATTTCACTGCAGGCTATCTAATTACTTTTCCTCAGCTTATCCGCAGGACAGGCTAATACCTTCATGAAAAAAAAGGTTGCATGAACATATCACCTACATTATATGACTATTGAATTGAATGAATCTTAATTAAACGACTCAGCAAGAAAAGTTGCATACTGCTTGTGTATTATGTTAAAGCTTTCCAGAGCATATTCGGACGTGTTGAAACCAGACAGATTGCATAGCCTACGTAACATGATTCCCGTTCTCCTGCAACTTACCACATCGCAATGCGATCTTTTGGATAATTCAGACGTTCAATAGTTCCTAAAAAATATGATAATGAATGTTCCGAATTGCGACAGATGAGAGCTATAAGAACTCTAGGTGCAAGGAGCGGAGATTCAGGATTCCAGCGTTCCTCTGGAAAGTATCCTTGGACTTCCTCTAACTTTAAAGACGATAACAAAGTAAGCACTAGCAAAGCAAACGTGTACATTGTAGAAGAAAAAGGTTACAGAGGATGTATCCGACGCAGTGTCACAATGATAAAGCGAGAGTAATCCCAAATTTGAAAGTTCTCAAATGAGAAATATCTTTAACCGACAGAAATACGGAGTTCATTGACAACGCTGCGAGTTGCTCGGTGATCTCACGTCTCAAGACACAGTTAAAGGGATTGCTGTACAAAATGGATGTTAAAGGTAATGTCATGCAGTATGCTACTGAGTGAGGAGCGTCAGTTAGCAGTTCCCACCCCTAGGAGGAGTGGTGATCCCAGAATGGTTTTCATCTAGTGCCATAAATCAAACACTGCTGTCATGTGAGACCAATTTACCAGAGACCTTACTGGAATCAGGGATTTCATTGTAGACTACAAAATAATTATGTTGCCTATGCAGTTAGAAATAGGCTTGTAGCTCTACTCTACAAGGTGGTTAAACTGTCCCGTAAACCTGTTATTCTGTCCATCTTAAAAAGTTAAGGAAGAAATATCACAGAGTTGCACCCAAAAAACCCAATGACAACACTGACACCGATATTCAGTAACTCGTTTATTTTAAACTCACTAGATGAGCAGACAACATATTGCTAGGTAAGCAGACCACCTGTGCAGGCCAGATTGGATCAGTCACTCTGTAAACAAAGTTCTTCAAGCCTTATCACTTATTTGTGGTCCACAACCTCCACAAACAATTCTGATCTACAGTTTAAACTTCCTTCGAATCAGTTCCTACTTACAGTAGTCTCCCACAAATGCATGTATTACATGTTATCATTGCCCTAGTAGGCTACACTGTAATATCAGTCAATTACCAGTGTTCAGAGGCGCGTAGTTAGTGTTGTCTGTAGGTGCTTCACCAGCGTACTGTTTGATGTCACAGTTTGGCACCAGGCCCAGGTCTCTCCACCTCCAGGGTTAGGGAGGCTGCTGCGGGCTCATCCACGAGCCAGAGCAGCTCTCCCTGACTGGGGGCAACGCGTGCCGCTGGGAGGGCTGGGCCCTCACCACCCTCCAGAACTTCCTGTCAAAGGCAAACAGAAGTTGTTCTGTTGCTATTCTTGTATGATTTGGGGATTTTTTTTGCCAAAATAAAAAAAAACAAGACAGATAATTTCTATAGTATAGTATATATACTCTTTTGATCCTGTGGTCTCTGCATTTATCCCAATCCGTGAATTAGCGAAACACACAGAGAGGTGAAGCACACACTAATCCCGACGCAGTGAGCTGCCTGCTCGGGGAGCAGTGAGGGGTTAGGTGCCTTGCTCAAGGGCACTTCAGCCGTTCCTACTGGTCGGGATTCGAACCGGCAACCCTCCAGTTACAAGTCCGAAGCCCTAACCAGTAGGCCACTGCTGCCCCCATATATAAACTCTGTTCTGCAATGACCATTTTTACTCGATGGAGAGCTAATACATAATTTTACATACGATGATGTAGCTCCACCAAGCTTGTAGGAAAGGCCCGAAATACATTTCCCCTGATGTGCATCTCTCATACACCTACTGCACACCAAAGAAATGTGGCAGGAAGGCAGTATGGAGCAGCCCACATACCTTCAACACAGGTGCTTTGCTCCCTCCTGTGGACACGAACACCACAGAGCGAGCCGCATTCACCACAGGGAGGGTCATGGTCACACGGCAAGGGGGAGGCTTTGGGGAGTCACTGATGGGGGCGATTATCTTCTGGGTCTCCTGAAAAATTGTGAGTACATTTTACATAATTAACCTTTTACATTCATAGCTATTTACGCTTTTTTTTTACATTCTTTACATCTTTATATTATACATTACAAAATATATGTATAATAATAAATAATATTACATAAACTGTTAAGTGACTATCGATATATATATATTTATATTATATAAATATTTAGGTCAGATTTCTTTGCACAATTCTTTGCCACTTATTTAGTCACACTACTTGCGGCCTAATAGTTCTTCATTTTAAATATCATTGACGTGGCAGGAGTCACATCGCTGGATGCGTGATTGGACATGCTAGTGGGAGACAAACGCCCAGCCTGTATGGCCCAGGTCCAAACTTAACTGCATTTACTGAAGAGAAACTTTAGCTTCAGCTGCCACAAAGAGAGAGAATCCATAGCACCATTTATACATGTTATGCAACCCCTAAATGCTCAGTCCATACTACTATTTACAGAATATTTACTGTACATTTGTAGGAGGAGTTGGATATGATGATTGAAATATATAATGAGTGAGTGAAATTTATATAATGATTGAGTTTACCTCTGGTCTCCTTATATGGTGTTTAAATCATAAAGCTGTTTTGCCCACAAATTATGTTACGAGAATTCTATAATGTACGTATGGAAGCACTCAAGTCTAACTTTAGTTCAGTAACATAAGATGGGTGTACTGGTACATGGTGTGCATTCTGTCAAAAAACAGTTTCCCTTTGGACGAGGATAACTAAAATGGACAACATGAGAACAAATTTACCCTATGCTCTCTCATTATATTACCATTGTGGTTGAGCTAAAAGATACATTCATGACCATCATGATGAAGATGTGCAAGCCAACTTTAGTCCAAAACCAACCATAGCCCTCGACTCTGATGAAGACACAGTGGTGTCAAAACATTAGTCGTTTTTTGTTTACACTAAGTAAAGACTGCAAGTTGAATCAGTGTGCTCCAGTCTTTTAATAAACCAGTCTTTTAACAAACCATGGCCCTATTTCTCCACAATTCCCAGCCCTTTTCATTTTAAACATTTAATTCTTTCATGATTGGCATTATAAAATGACCCATGTGTAGGGGCACCACGTTGTTCATAATTCAGAGCCAGCCATTACGTGCTCACTTGAATGGTATTGTTGCAGTCACAGCCTGCGCTTTTATCTGTTGAGTTGTTGTGTACTGTTTACTGTGTCGTATTCTGATGACGTTCGCTGGCACGACTTGTGTGTACCTTTAAACTGACATGCGAGCTAAGTTTACGGTGATTAAAGTTTCCCCGAGTTTGGGCTTGTAAACCTATTCGCTGTGTCTGTGTCTCCCTATAGTATCGACTCCTTTACACATTCCACATTTCCACAGGACCTACTCAGCAGAGTATACTGAGGCAGCATTTGCTGAGAACTCGGTCAACCCTGTGTAGCCTATCATGAAATGCCAAGGTGCCAGTGCCAATGTCAATGATTAGAGGGCTGCTGTAGCATTGGCATATTCTGGCCTGTCAAGTTTACTTCTTTCCTTTTCATATAGGATCAAGCATGTAAGAATGAGAGCACTTGGCCTTTAATTTTTTTTTAAAATGCACATCTCATCTTGTACAATATATCATTAAAATTCCACACAAATGTACTGAAATCACAGCATGTCTTCCAACATAACTGCTCAAATAAAGTTACCAACTGAGGTTTTTATCAGTACAATTCTGCTGTTGGTATTTGGAAAGGACATCTGTTGTCTGTTGGATAGTAAGCCTGGTAGCTATAGGGAGACAAAGACGCCTCTTCAACAACAATGATGATGACAGACCTGTAGTAAGGGATGACCGGGGAACAGGGAGCATGTGTGTCCATCCGGCCCCATTCCCAACAGCAACATGTCAAACACTGGAACGTCCTCATTGGGGAAGACCTGCTCACAGAGACAATGAAGCATTGAACTACACTGAACTATTAACTCAAACAATAATGTTACATTACTAGGTGTAAAATGCTATAAAAAGCACAAATAAAACTTTTTTGAAATATCTAAACAGCAGGAGTTTTTATGACTTTACCTGATTTAATTTGTGAGTATAATCTTCTGCACACTCCTCCACGGGTAAAGAGGGATCTATTGCTAAAATACCCTCGTCTGGAATGTTGATTTTGGAGAAAAGTTGATTCTGTAATATATTCCATCAAACATTTTACAAAATTTCGGTTTGAAAAGTAAAGTGAATAAAACCTGTGATAAATCACATCATTTTTCTAGGATAAAACCCTTTTCTAATCAAAGTATACTGTAAACAGAATAATCAGTACACATACTTTGTACAGTCCATAGGTGCTTTCTGCGTCATCAAAAGGAACCACTCTTTCGTCGCAAAAGCCCACCACCCACTTGCTGCAGTCCAGACCAGGTTGGGCAGGCAGCTCTTTGCTGAGCATGGACACTAAACTGCCCCCGGACAGACCCAGGGAGAACTGACCCCTTCCAGCGCTCAGGGCCTTCTGCGCCCGATCGCACACCAGCTGGGCCAACACGGGCCCGAGCTCTGCGGATGACGGGAACACCACCACCTTTCTGCTGTTGGCCATGGCTTCCAAAGGCAGAATGAGTACACAATCACTGTCAGTAACTCTTGTAACTCAAAGGAGTGCAAATCATTAAATCTGCCAGAGGACAAACTATTGCCTCAGATTTTGTGAGACTGCAATAAAAATGCACGTAGTGTAAACTTCAATACAACTGATACAATGTCATTAAGAAATTATAATGGTGCTTTTTGGCAGTTGTGCTGCCAGGTGTTAATGATTGTGTCCTGATATGTTAAACTAGGATGAAAAATATTATGTATAGTGATTTTTTGTGTTCTGCAATAGGCTAGGTCTTCCTACCCCATGGGAGCCTCTAGGTCCTCTTGGGCTTAATAAATAACATGATGAAGCATAGCCAACTAGGCTACTGTGAGTGAGTGTCCTAACATTACTTGTCCTTAATGACGATATTCTGGTCAAAGCACTATGGGCACGACAAATATAACCGCTTTTAAAAACAGTTGGGATGGGAGGGATGAATTTGAACCAGAAGGGGATTATGTGGTGGTTGAATCAGGTGACAACACTTCTTGTTTCATTGTAACCTAACAGGAGGACCTTCAATTCTGATGTGATATAATTCGTGATTTTCCTTCGTGACGATCACGGCTGTGAACACAACATTAATCTAAAAACTAAAATTCTCACTGGAAATGTACACAAAAACATTTTACCGTTCAAATGATATCAGTCTCTCCTTCCAGCAGTAGGTTAGTGTAATTTCCGCGTTCCCGCCTGTAACTTCCTTGTTGGGTTTGTGTGACGCATGCTGGTTAATGTAGTTGTGACCATTGATGTTTTCGGAGAGATCAGATCAGATCAGTGTATGTTCAAAAGCAAAACGTTGTCCTATTCTTCTGGTTAGCCTACGTGTTTCTGAGGTAGTAGACTACCTCTCTGCATTTACATACAAACCCCATATTAAAAAGACAACCCAGCGAGTTTTTACAAAGATCTCCGTGTCTCGAGGTCACTGGAAACTGTCGGTATGAAAAATAACGAAAACAACCGATTTTTACCTAGCTTTGCTACAGCCAGCAGCTATGTGGCCAGGCAGATATACTCTGGGGATGTCTGTGAGCTCATGCCCCCAGATCCAGAGTGTAGTGCTGTATTTTAAAGTTAAAATAAGGGCCACTTGTTATAAATTAAATGGTTTTGGTATGATTTCAGGGGTAAAGTTAATTTGAGTAGTACATCATAGATATATACTGACTGTCATCTATGGGCCTACATCACGTTTCATGGAGTGAACACGTGAAGTCTTAGTCTACATGAACATGAATGAAAAGCTGAAAATAAATGTAGGTGGGGGGGGGGGTCTATTAGGAAATTGTAAATTGTAGGCCTATTAGGAAAAATTCTACGCTGTTCGAAAGGCATTTTAAAAAGAGCCCGTCTACTACCTATTCTCTGTTATTAGCCCATTTGGTTGTCATATCCCTTCCAGTGCTGTAGGTGGGAGGCATGCGCTAGTCGCGAGGTTCCACATGATGTGCATCGCTGGTGGAAATTGTGTTGCCATCCAACTTGCGCCATTCACTCCTGTCATCTAAATATTTTACTTCCAAGTAACATTTTATCCGTATAGGAAAATATGAGCTATGACAACTTCGAGGAGATGGCTACTTTTGTGTCATTTCAGTCTCAGCTATCATCCATTATGGATACACTGGCGAAAACAGCAATATTTGAGATTAGTAAACTTGTCGACATCGAATCCAGGGGTCTAAAGCAGGAAATTTCTCGCAGTCAGAGAGAAATTGCCTCTCTGAAGAACAAACTGCAGATGATGGAGAGCCTTATCTGGACCGGTGAAGAACATAAACGTAATGCTGTATCTGACGACGGTCTCATATTACGGGAACCACCGTTAGAGGATCATAACATGAAAATCTGCAATGATGGACAGTCTAGCAATGACATACTACGGATGAAAGGGTGAGAATTCCTAGGATGTGGAACTTTCTACAGTGGCCTATCTCAGGCCGTTTGCTTGCATCGTTAATCTTTTTATTTAAAGTAACATCAATTAGGCTAATTGATGACTGTGATATAGCCTACTCTAAATTATCATTATTCCCGCAGCGAACGTAACATACTCAACCCCTCTGATGGATGTCACCGTGTGGAAAAGAAGGTAGGCTGTGTGTTTACTGTTTAACTAGGCTACTTTTGGTTGCTGAAAATGGAACTCCCACTAAATACTTTTTAAAGTTATTTCAACATGAGATCACTATTTCTTGGAGTTGCCTTTGATCTTTAACTTCAGTCCACAGATACTCATCAAGTCATTCTCATCAAGGAGGAACCCATTGAAGTTAAACTGTGCAATAGCAAGTCTCCAGGAATGTTGAGCAATTGTGAAGATAGTGAGTAGGTTGTGTGTGTACATGCAGTAGGCTATATGCCAATGTCAATGTCAAAGTCCTATGTATTAATTTTTTATCAATTGGTAGGCCTAATGCACTTCAGGTAATAGGCTACTTCTGTCACCATTTGTTCACAGAAATGAGTTTGGGGAATGATGATCATGCAAGGACTCTTTCAACTGACAAGCAGCATGAAAGCATTATGGACACACCAACACTCACCACAAGCACCCAAGGGAGTCAGATCTCTGTGCCCTCCTCTGCACAGCTCAATGAGCAGGATGGTGAGACATCAGCTGATGCACACCCAACTACTCCAGAGAGGGATGCCTCGCTCTTTGAGTTCAATTCTTGCACCAAAGAGGCCCCACCTGTGTCGCAAATATCCAGTTTGGCCCGAACTCAGTGGAACAGTGACCAAGGGGCTAGCAGGGGGGACAGGCGCTTCGTCTGCACCTACTGCAACAAGAGATTCCGGTGCTTCAGTCAGCTGGAGACACATCAGAGGAGTCACACTGGCGAGAAGCCCTTTCACTGCACACTGTGTGGGAAGAGATACGCCCAGAAAGGGCACCTGTACACCCACCAGAGGACGCACACGGGCGAGAAGCCCTATCGCTGCCTTGTCTGCGGCAAAGGCTTCATCCAGAAGTGCACTCTCGACATGCACCAGCGCACTCACACAGGAGAGAAGCCTTTCCTTTGCCTGAGGTGTGGGAAAGGCTTCACCAAGAAGTGCAATCTAAAAAAACATCAGACTATTCACACAGAGCTGAGTGGGGACTTTTGGGGAGCATGCAGAGTTTCGGGGAGGTAGGCTCCAGAAAAAGGACTTAGATTAGGTGTTGTGCTCTAACAGAACAGTTAGTAGTACAGATCCCAGTAACCACTAAAGTCCTACAGATCCATGGATTGTTAGCTGTAATGCAAAGAACTAATGCATTATGTAATGCATTGTGTTTACATGGCTGTACATGGCAGAAATAACATGTAGAATGTATGTGTAATAACATCTGTGTTTTGTACTTATAGTATTTAAAATCTTAAACTGTTAAGGGTGTTGTTTTGGGAGCTAATGCTGGCTATTCGATACAGACTATGGCTAAATTAATTTAGTAGGACTCATTGGAGAAGGTTACATTTGTACGCTACTGGAAAAAACAGTAGGGTTCTCTCAAACAATCTAGCTTATGGAATGATCAGACAGGACGCGTTTTTTGCAGAGAGGTGCGCCTTTTTATGTCGTTTCGTATTAGCTGTAAGCGTTTTGCGCGCTGCTTATGCGCACCTCACATTTTTACGGAGGCGCCTCGACTTTAAAAAAGTTAAAATCCAACTGGAAAAGCACATGTGCTTTTATGAAAACATAGTGCACCTCACGTTTTATAACCGGCAAAGTGTGTCCTGTCTGATCATTACCTTTGATAGCAGTCATATATACAGTAGATCTTTATCAGGGGTGGCGATCATTGGGCTCGCCAGCATTGTGCGGCTTATGGCTAAATGCAGTTCAATATTTGACAATACTGCCAATAAAGTTGCCTATATTTTGATTAAAACCATTTTAATATTGAGATGGATAAGAATATCCCAGAGGCATTTGTTTCTTTAGCCAGGTTTAATGTTACTGTTGGAATGCCAATCAGGAAAATGTTACCTAAGGCAAAGAGCAATTAGAGGAACAACACAGAACCTTTTATCTGAATAGGAGGATTTGTATTTTTTTTGTACAACCATTCTGCTTGATATGCCAGACTTAGGCCTAACTACATGTCATAGGGATATGGCTTCAAACCTGGAAATTTCCAAGGAGTTTCCCAAAGGCACTGAATTCCCAAAGCACAAGGTAAATGCAGCCCATTTAAACATCAGTAAGAAAAGCAGTTTTCTTTTTTTTTTTTCAATGAATGGGGCGTCTTACGGTTACAGTGCCACCATATCAGTTGCCATGGAAAATTGCTTGTGACAAGTTATTCAGTGAGAGGAATCTGTGCCTCGATCAGATCAGAGCCATATAAAGGTACCTTTATATGGCTCTGGATCAGATCAACTTTGTTGCCAACCCTCCTGAAAATTATAATTTTAAGCAGCTGGCAAGTGTCCCATTGTAAATTATAAAAGAGGAAACTGATCCCGTCATTGTTGTTGCTGATGTTGTGAATATCAATTTCCTGTTGCCTGTCTCTTTATTGAAGTGTTTTTTGCTGTGGTTCTTCATGCGGGACTGGTCGGCCACCCGTGATCTATACATCCATATGATGTGTAGACTCATATTTACCACGGTTTACGGTAATGTATCCCATAGTCCTTCACTCTCTCAACTCAAGAAGAGGTCTTTTTTCAGGTCAATGGGTCTTCCAATCTGAACAGCTTCCAGTTTATTGTAAAAATAATAGCTGTTGTAATACAGACGCTATTGCGTAGAGTAAGCAGACACTGATGTTTTTCAAAGAGAAAATTGTAAACCGTGTTATTAGCGAAAAGTAGCGTAAATCTACCGTTGGATTTGTGGTGCACCGGACGAAGGCTTTCCATATCATGGATACATTGATGGTTAATGGTATGAATTTGCAAACACAGTTAAATTCAATCATGGATGTACTGGCCAAAACGGCTGTTACTGAAATCGGCAAACTCATCAACGAGTGTGCGATGATTTTGCGACTGGAAATATCTCAGCGCACCAACGAGAACGACTCCCTGAAAAAGAGGTGTGAATTGTTAGAGAACCAATTGAGAGCTGTGCGGAGCAATGGCGGAGGAGGGGGTGTCCAAGGGACTGGAACGCAGAAGACCCCAGGCACCAGTGCATCGGATGGGGTAGAATTCTTTGGCGAAGTCAGAGCCATGGCAGGTAGGGCTGCTTTCTGATATATCAAAACTCATTATTCATCTAATTAGAGGACTTGTCATGCTGTTACATTAAATTAACGACACAGAATTGTACATTTACCTTTGGTGTCAGGTGTGCATCAACCATCTATAGATAGTGTCTTCGGAAAGGAGTGGTGCATGGATTTATGGAAAGATGCTGAAACGGGTCAACTGGACAAGCGTGACTCACAGCTGGAGGCTGCCATTCTACATGATGAGGTAGGCTACTTTGCAGTTTTTATTGTTTGCAATCAATAAAGTAATTTAAAAACAAATTTACCTCGTATCCAAAAACACAGGGCAAGTCAGACACACATTATTCAATTGTTTACTGTTATGCATTAATGTGATTTTTAGGTCAGAAATTACGTTTTTTTTTTCATTTCCAACCTTATTGCAGTCAATAGACTTGGTGGACGACGAACCAGAGATGATTTTAATCAAAGAAGAGGCATTCGAAGATTGCCAAGGGGAGAGTAACCTTCATAATGTCCCAAGGAATAATAAAAGTAAGTGCAAGAAAGATAAATTAAAGTCTTGTTTTTTCCCCCTTTTAAACCTAGTTTGAATTGAGAAGTATAGTCACTTTTCTCTATGGTTGTGCATTGTTTTTATTCTGTGGACGTGGTGATATTTACCTACATAGTTTAAATGTAAACTTATGCCATTAACATTAATTGGGTCCCAATATAGCCTTATCTAGCAGGCATGTTAAGTATGTATTGACAAATGAAATGTTTTGTGATGGGTTATGTTTGCTGGTGAAATGACAAAACATAAAATCCTCAAATCACCTAGTTGTATCAATATGCCAATATGAAATAGATATGGGTCATTCCACGTCAATTCAACCAGGGCCCACGCACTTAGGTCTCAAAAAATTCTGAAAAAATTACCAGGTGTACCTATGTTACCCAGGAGACACACTATAAAATTACTCTTATATAAGATCAATACTTTTCAAGATACAGCCAGTTTTACAGGGGAAGGGGGTGTCGATTTTGTTCGGACTCTTTTTTTTTGCCAAAGTTCACAAGCCCACAGTGCAAGAACTAAACCATGTAGGAGGCTCAAATTTTGCATGCTGGTACATAAATAGGAATAGTATGTAGCAAAATCGTCACGTTTGGTCTGGATAATCCTGCATGGTCATAGCTGTCCCTCAAAGTTGATACAAATTTTATTGGAGTTTTTGACTGGGCTCTGTTTAAGCCTTCAGAAGACATATTTGTACTCAACATAGGCTCTTGATTTATTTTCCTTACTGAGATAAGTAGAAACACTCTCACAAAAAACAATGAACAGAAAATAAACTCCTTCAGGGTCTGAACAGCAGACCTTAGACGTCTAAAACCGACTCTTCTCACCGACCACTGAAGAAGCAAAAAACGTAAACAAGAGGACCAGCTAACAGTGTAAAGAAAGGTCTGATCAGTAGAGCTACTTTGGTTAAAAATAAACCTCTTCATTACCTTTTGCCCGAACCTGCCATGTCCCTGGTTCTAGTTCATAATTCCCCTGTGCTGCTACTCTGGCTGGTAACTTCGTTCACTTGTCCAGCTGACGATTAAAACTCCACTCCAGACTGTTTAGGCTGCACAGCAGCCATTCACCTGTGCACTGGGGACTTTGTTTACTGGAGTACAGTGACAGTGGGGGCATTTGTGATATCCAAGGGGGTTGGCGGCACAAACATTTAATTGATGCATAATGTTATCCGCAAGTAGTTGACACAGCTAACCACCAAAAACCCAGCTGTTCTAACATTAGCTTACCAGCTAAGGCTCTAGGCTACATACATGCTGCTAACTGCTGATAACTTTGCCTGTTTAAAGAGTTTTGTCTCCGCGATTGGCTTTGTTGTGATATGAACAAACTAGTTAATTTGCATGCATGCGTATTGCGCTGCGGTGTTGATTATGCTAACCTTTAGTTAACACCGAGCCGAACGGTCATTCGGCCGCATTTATTTGCGCTATACAACAATCTACAGTAGTTTGTTCCGATTCACGTGCAAGTAGCCTACAGAGGAGAGGAGCGGGTCTGTGTGTGTGTGTGTGTGTGTGTGTGTGTGGGCGTGCGCGCGCGCGTGTATGGAGAGCACAGGACAATGAGAAGCCGTGTCAGTGCCACTGCATGTATTTGTTAACTAACGAAAGAAGGTCATATCTACATGAAATAGAAACGAATCAGAATCATTAAATGTTTACAAGGCTGGAAGTTCAACAAATATAGGTCTACTAATGTGATTAAAATAGTTAAATAAAAAATATTTCATTCATCAATCTTATTCAATGACTTAATGCCATCATAACATAGGCCTGGGCTCCAGGAAAGAACAGTTTATGTTTAACTTATCTGATTTTGTGTTGGTCATACTATAGAATAATATATTGCTTGTATTTGTTGAATAAGACTTAAAAATAATTGCATATCGCATCGCAATTGCAATATTGGTGAGAAAAATCGCAATTAGATTTTTTTCCAAAATCGTTCACACCTAGCAAAAACATGTCTGCTGGTGCTGTATGTGGCGTTCCATTATTAGTAGCTGCAATAAGACAGTATAGGGATATATGGAACATATGCAGGGTGACTTTTATGTCAAGATGGGCAGCCGTGGCCTACTGGTTAGTGCTTTGGACTTGTAACCAGAGTTCGAACCCCGACCAGTAGGCACGGCTGAAGTGGTGGTTCGAACCCCGACCAGCACGGCTGAAGTGCCCTTGAGCAAGGCACTTAACCCCTCCCCGAGCGCCACTGTTGTTGCAGGCACCTCACTGCGCCAAGATTAGTGTGTGCTTCACCTCACTGTGTGTTCACTGTGTGCTGAGTGTGTTTCACTAATTCACGGATTGGGATAAATGCCAAGACCAAATTTTCCTCACAGGATTAAAAGAGTATATACTATATACTTACTAGAGTAGAACACATACGGGGATATAACACCAGGGGACATAACCTGTATGCATGTAAATGAGTTAAAAATAAATTTGAGTCATAATTGCCACAAATATAATAATTGCCACAAATGTAACATAATTGTTACATGCTGCTAAGATAATGGTCGGAGTTCGGGCTGAATATTATTTACGTCACAATTTACTGTACATAGGAAGAATAGTTTGTTTCAGTTTCTTTTTCCTTCCCTACATTTTTACATCTTATATGGTGTTTTTAATGTCTGGTCTTATTACAGTATTTCCAGGCAAAGTAAAACAATGTTTTTCCCTCTTTGATAGGACCTTCTGTATCCGGTAAAGATGTTGGCCAGAGGGCCATAGATGCATCTCAACATTGTGAGGGAGACTTTATGACTTACCCTGTACCTTCAGATGATCAGGAGCAGCCCAACATGCTCTTCCGACCTTCCAGAAATCCTCATGAGAACTCCAATGCTGCTGGAGATGCAACAGACTCTCCGCTCAGATCGGACGATTACCCCGGGTTCTATCCTGGCAACAGTAACTTAGGCAACAGCAACTTCAGCACCACTCAGAATCAAAGGGGAAGCAACGGGGACAAAAAATTCAGCTGCTTGTTCTGTGGCAAAAGTTTTAACTACTTGAGCTACCTCAAGGTTCATGTGCGGCGGCATTCGGGCGAGAAGCCGTTTGGCTGCAACGTGTGTGGCAAGCGTTTTGCGCAGAAGACGTACCTCAAATTACACGAGCGCACCCACTCGGGAGAAAAGCCCTACACATGCATGGAGTGCGGCAAGAGCTTCTCACAGAAGAGCTCCTTAAATGTCCACCTGCGTAGTCACACTGGGGAAAAGCCGTACAGTTGCCTGGAATGCGGAAAGAGCTATGCTTATAAACATGGTTTTAACACCCATCAGTGCTAGGAGACTATGCAGGGCAAGTTGTGGCATTTAAAAACAAGCAAATTATTAAGTGTGTTCAACAACTCAGCATTTTGTCCAACAGAATCTCAGGGTCTGTTACAGCAACCTGAGGATGTAAAAGGGATTGCAGTCTAGTGCCTTCACAGGCTACAAACTGCACAGTATATAACACTAGTTAGATGTGTACTCTGAAGAAGTGGGGTTACAAAATCTCCTCTGGTTCCCTGTCCCTAGAGCCAAAGCTTCAGATCAGGTGGACAGCACCCACTTGATATACAACCACATCAGTGTTACAGTGCTAGTAGAAGTGCATGTGCATCAAAATTGAATAGGTCTTGTCGCTAATTTTCCAGGTTTGCAGTTGATGTGTCATATATGTTACTAAAAAAAAAGGCATTGAGAGTATAATTCCGTACACTAACTGCCTTAAGTTCATTTTTGTATTGAACAGCTTTGGAATCTTCTAACTGGATAAGTTCCAAAGCTCAGCTGATGCATCAGGGTGCTCTGTCGCTATGGATACGGTAACCCAGGAACACATGCCAATACATGTTTCAGTATAGGATAGAACTATTGGTATAAAGTCAGTAATATAGGCTATGTTGAGTGCTCTGAAACACCTTTACTATAT
Source organism: Alosa sapidissima (assembly GCF_018492685.1). Lineage (NCBI taxonomy): Eukaryota > Metazoa > Chordata > Actinopteri > Clupeiformes > Clupeidae > Alosa > Alosa sapidissima. Next base: position 3,234,478 of record NC_055959.1, on the reverse strand, counting down.
TAGTTTCATGGGGCCAAAAATCTGTTTGTTTTTTTCCTTCAATTTTTTTGTTTTTTAATAAAAAGGAATTTTCCAACAATAGAATTTCTGGCGTATTTCAAATATGTGCATGAGAAGGATTTAAAGATGTAGGAAACAAGAATGCATAAGGAGGATCCCTTTGACACCTGTTTCTGAACGTTCATTTTTTGTATGACTTCCAGGGGCGTAACCAGCAGTGCAGTGAACTCTTACCAATGAACTCTTACTAAATTGTTTCAAAAGTACAGCAAACACATTTCTTGTAAACAATGGTTTTAAATGCAGTTGTTTACTCAATTCCGAAGAAAAAACACATTCTTGGGTTTTTGGTAAATAGGCTACAAAATGGATGTCAATGGGCTCCTTTACAGACCGATCTGCAGAGAAAACTCAAATTTGCTAACAGGTTCGTCTTGGTTCACCCAGGTAGTAACCTAGAGGTCCTGGGTAAGATTTGTATACACTTTATTTAGCGGAGAATATCTCAACTGTTATAGACTAATATGACCCCATTGAACAACGTGGGATGTGTGCCAAAATATCTACCCGGGACGAAAGTCGTGAAAATGACCACAAATAGGTGACATTATTATCACACTACAGGTGAATGGGACTTTTTCCCCCTTTATAAATATCCTCATACATTTCTACCAGTTTAATCTTCATATTAAGATAAATACTGTTGTATTACACTTTGCCTAAAAAATAAAATAAAATATGCAAATAAGGCAATATATCGTTAAATATGCATACATTATTCCTTACAAAGAACAGATAAGTTGGTACATACCAATTACTCATTTGAAACCTTATTTTACAAAATTCCAAAAGATCTGGAGAGTGAGAGAACGACTCAGTGTTTCTCATACATTGACTTATTTGTGGCGGCCCACTAGAATATCAACACTGACCAAAACACAATGATTTTCTATGTTGTACTATTTAAATCGGATGGAATTCGTTTATTGTAGAGCTATGTGCACCTTTGCACAGCCTCTCCTTGTGTCTCAACAAACCTACATGCACTTTTAAAGAAAACATTAACAATAGCCTACTGCAATTGTTGGCATAAAAGTCGACTGGCTAAATTGTGCTTAAATATCCATCATAACCATGCTGCGCTAATTTGTTAAAAACTGTTGCATTCAAGTGATTTCTGCAACCTACCACCACAAATAGAATTCGATTTTGTGGGAAACACTGCAACTCATCCACAGGATCTACATCACTGACACCGTCATCAGGTGACACAGATGTCTTTGTGTGCATATTATATCACATACTGTAACGTGTTCTGTTCTGGCTCATCCGCAACTCAAGAGTGAAAAGATCAATACACTTCACGATGTCTGCATAGCGCAAAGCTCACACAATGTCTCCCAGCACTACATGCGCTGGCTGGGTGCGATACAACCAGCAAAATATAAAAAAAATTGCAGCTCTGAACACTGTCCACAAACCAGACAACTCTTCTTTGATTCTCATTTTCAACACTGTCCACAGCTAACATAGAACGCAATATAGTCAGGGGGCCTATATGGTTTCTGTGGGATTGAAATGTTAATTTTTGGAGAGTGGTTGGACTGTCTTTAGAGGTAATTGAACATGGAGAAAAAGGATGTCTCCATTTTTTATTTACCTGTCTTAACCCTATTTTTGTGAAATTGTATATTACACTATAATTAACACCATAAATTTCGCCTAAATTACTGGCTATGTTGAATAAAGTTCACAAAACAGTTATTTTCTTATTTTCAACAGTATGATTGTATGTCAGTATTATGATTGTATGTCAAACAATTAGGGAAAAGATCAATAACCAATCAGTTTCACCAAATACACATACTCCATTGCTGAAAGATAGCAAAATCACAGAATCACAGATGAGACCTCAAACAACATTTAATTAATTTACATATACACAACATATTAGATCTCACCTCCACAATTTCCTCATCAAAATCTACAACTAGTCTACTAGACCCTATTCCTACTCACCTTTTTAAGACTGCTCTCCCCGTCCTGGATAATGTTTTGCTCTAGATTATAAATAATTCTATCAGGGCATGTACCGCAGTCGTTTAAGACATCTGATATTAAGCCCTCCCTCAAAATTTCTTGAATTTCCCCTAGGGATCAATAAAGTATCTATCTATCTAAAAAACCTAGCCTTGTATCGATACTGGTCCTCCTGGACCTCAGCGCTGCTTTTGACACCATAGACCATGACATACTACTTAGGCTTGAAAATTTGATAGGCATCAAAGACTCAGCACTCGCTTGGTTTAGATCATACCTTCCTAACCGTCAACAATTTGTACAGGTCCATAATAAACCATCTACCCAGATTATGGTAAAATATGGAGTGCCTTAAGGCTCAGTACTGGGGCCCCTGTTGTTTAGCAGATGATACATAACTATACCTCTCCATAAAACCTGATGAATTAACCCCGTTAGCCAAACTTTACACATGTATAAGAGATATAAAGACATGGATGATGAATAATTCCTGCTTTTGAACTCAGATAAAACAGAAGGCATGGTTTTAGGTTCTAAAAGGATGAGGGATATCCTATCCACATCACAGGCTACATATAGTGATCTTCCACTGACCTCATCCACAAGTGTTAAAAACCTAGGAGTTATAATTGACCAGGACCTAGCACTATGTAATCACATAAAACAGATCACCAAAACTTAATTTTACCATTTAAGGAACATTTCAAAGATAAGGAAGTCCTTAGGTCATCTCAAGGATAGACTATTGTAATGCTATTATGCTGGCTGTAATAATACCTGTCTAAAGAGCTTACAGCTTATTCAAAATGCAGCTGCTAACACACACAAAAAATATGAATAAAATATGAGCATTTTTACACTGGCTACCTGTTAAAAGTAATTGATTTCAAAATATTACTTATAGTTCTTTGTTGGTTGCCTGCATTTAAAGAGGACACCTCATGAAGACGCTCTTTTGTCTGCTTCTGACAGAAGAAGCACTTATCTATGCTGGCAGCAGCTGCTGCTGAACAAGTGTACACAGTCCCTCTAGAAGGACTTGATGCAGTTGCAAAACAGGACAGCCCCCTAGACTAAGGTTACTGGTTCCCTAAACCACAGCAAAAAAAAAAAGATCAGTTACACAGGAAACATTAAAGTAACATGCCGTTTTAATGACTTTTGTAACTACTTAGTTTGCAAGTTTTAGACAAAATACAATGTGGACCAAGGAAATCCAAGCATCACACAGAAACGGGCTGAAATGATGAGCAATAAACATACTAAAGATAAACAAATAAACAAACAAACAAACAGAAATACTGCTAACGTAAGACATGTTGCTGATTGACTGGTCTGTCAAAGCTCTGACTGTTGTTTCATTTAATGTATCTGTAACAACGATTAAACTCACAGTTATAATCTGTCTTTTAGATGCGGTATACTCAATTGCATACAAATACAGATCTGAACTACATTAGCTGGCCAGCCAAGAGACCTACAGTACCATTTCCAACACCTAAAAGCCCTGTTAAACTGGTTTGGATGCATTTAACCAGTTTGATTGTTTAATACACTGAAACAAAACGCAACCTTGAAATCACTTCTGTAATTGCTTGTAATAAATCAATACAGATGGGATATATATACATACTGTAGCTGCATTTATGAATTTGAATAGTATGGCATGGTGTTTTCTGTGAGGTTGGCATCTCATCAAACCCATCTGTATTGATTTATTACAAGCAATTACAGAAGTGATTTCAAGGTTGCGTTTTATATATATATATATATATATATATATATATATATATATATATATATATATATATAGCTTTGTATTATGTTTTGATATAGGCTAACACATTGAATAGTGTATGCTTTGTTAAAGTATGTTGGCATTATAAACAAATGACCCAACATGTATATATTTATAAAAAATAAACACTTCTATCAGCCGGTTAAAAAAAACAATGACCTGAAATAAAAGAAATAATTACATTTAAAAGAAAACAAAAATAGGTCAATCGGTAGTTTTAGTTTCCTTCGCTTTCTTGTCAAAGCTGGGTGTGCAATCTTCCTTCGCTTTCTTGCTGGGTGTGCAATTTTCCTTCGGGAGTTTGTCAGCCTTCCCGTGGATGGGCAAATGGTGCCGCAGGTTAATTTTCTGGGAGAAGCCTTTGTTGCACACGGGGCAGGAGAAGGGCTTCTCGCCGGTGTGGATGCGTCTGTGGATGTTCAGGTTGCCCTTCTGGGTGAAGCTCTTCCCGCAGATGTCGCACTTGTGTGGTCTCTCACCCGTGTGGACGGCGTAGTGCACCCGCAGGTTGGCACTGGTGGTGAAGGCCCTACCGCAGTACTCGCAGCAGTGCTTGGCCCCGCTCTTGACGTTGGCCAGGGCGACAGCGCACTTGTGAGTTCTGAGAAGGTTCTTTTGCGGGAACACACTCTTGCAAACCCGGCATCGGTTTATGGTCTCTCTCTTGTGAACCCTCATGTGCGTCTTGAGGGTTTCGTACTTGGTGTATTTCTTCCTGCATAGTTTGCAGTTGAACTTGTTCTTCCTCTTTGGAGTTTGCTGAAGGTGTGCCTGAAGGTCAAATCTGTCAAAATAATTGAAGGACTCCTCACCTCCATCCCCTATAAAAGCTTGCGTCTCCAGGAAAGCTTGTTGTGAGGGGTTTTCAGATAGCCCTTCAAAGGCTATAAGCTCTCTGATCACTTCTTCCCCCTCTCCGGCCTCATACTCGTACTCAATTGGGACACAGTGTTGATCGTATCCCATGCAGGGAGCTGCAGCCACTGTCATGATATAGTTCCCAGTGGTTCCATCCAGGTTAATGAAGTCTGTTTCTTGACCCTCAGAGACTCTGGATGAGTCCAGCAGATTGTCACAGCCCTCAGTGGAGTCTTCAGAAATGGAGGCTCCTTCCTCCTTTTTCCTGACTGTGTCTGGGACATGTCCATCAGCGGATGATGTCTCGCTTCTGTCGGACACACAGCTTCCCTCTAAAGCCAAGAGAAACCGCTATGAAATGGTCTGTAAGTAATGGCAGATATGTGCTGTGAAAACAAGTTCAGTGAGTCGTAAGGACCATTACCACTAATGGTAACATAAAGGGCTGAATATGTGTAATCTGAACAGCATCATTACAATGTGCACATGCAAAAGTGACACTGCAGGACATCAAGCAAGACACATTAAAGGCCACAATTTCAAGCCCATAACATTTTTTGTCATATTCAACTATTATCGACCGCTAGCTGCCAATTTTGTGGGTACACTGAAAAAAATATGGTCTCTGTTCTCTGGGAATACTGAAGTTAGGGGTGTGCTACATTGGTGTGTTTTATTTGGTCCTTGGTTAAAATGTACATTTTTTGCACAAAAGTATCTACTAATAAATGTAAACATAAACACAAACAAACGCTACTTCCTGCAAAATCCCTGACTGCACCTTTAACTGCAACACACACTACAACTTTTTTGCTGTTCAATTCAAAACCTGTGCGGTTCTTATTTCCCATGTCTAATCTACAAGAGACCCCATACTTAGTCAAACAGTGTATTAATTAAACCACTTTGTTTCCTCCTCCAAAATCAGTTAAAGGAGTAGTAGTCACAGTGGTGGCCTACTTTTGTTTGTATATGTGTATGCATTCAAATTAAACTCAGGATATTTTGCACACACACAAAAGTATTTTTTTTATAATCTGTTGCTATCTATGCAGATATAGTAGCCTACCACACAAAAACATAGTGAACACTGTCTTCTTAATAGACAACTGCATAAGGGCAGACACGACCTTTAGTTTAGTGCACCAAAGAATTGAACACGTTATCGTATTTACTCTTTTTGGTCGGAGTGCTTTGATGGCGGCTGCTGCTGTCACAGATGTCTACTTCTGACTCCTCCTCCTTTATGGTCAGCAGCTCAATTTGGTCTTGTTCGTCCTCCCTGCACTGCATCAGAACAGAAAAGCAGATTGGATCTAACGTTACACCCACATCCCAACTTCACAACAGGTGGTCACCTCCTTAATGATTTATTTGTGTGTAACATGCTTTCGTATTCATTATGTGTGTCACACAATAACGATTCTTACTTACCTCATCCACAAAGTAATCAGAAGTACGTCCCCGCGAAACTCCATCTTTCCATAGGTCTGCACACCACTCCTTCCCAAATATCCCATCGATTGATGGTGCACGGTTAAGACCTGATAAAATATTTTGACACAGAAATCAGGCTAGCTGCTACACTGAATATATCATTACGTGCCGCGGTTGTGTTCATCAAACCCGATGTTAGAATTAACAACAATAGGCAATTTCTACAGAAGAAAGTGTTATGGTTACCTGTAACGTTATTCTCTTTCTCGACGCCTTGGTGGGTTTCTACCGTCTGTATTTCTATGGTATGGGTATGGTATGTCTTTGTACGTTCGTGTGCTCCTTTTTCCACTTGTCGCGTGATATTAAGTTCTATTTCAAGGTGACGCAATCGGTCTTGGAGGACTCTATTTTCCTCCATCACCCTTGACATTTCTCTTCTTAATTTCGACGAATCCTCTTCGAAGAGTCTACATATTTGAGCCAAAGTCGTTTTGGTCATTATATCCATGATGGTTGTTAGCTGCATGTGAAACGAATCACACTTCGCCATCGTGAAAACTGTTATTAAAACCACTACACAACGCAATTGTCTTCGTACTACAGCTTAAGTGCTATCAAAACGTTTTAAATATGAAACAGCTATTTAATAGACGCACTTAAGCAGTATATTTTAATTAATTTTGATATTTTCGCAATATCAACATAAAATCGAGTGAGACGAGTGGATGAAGGCGCCTTCAACTTCTTTTTCCGGGTTAGGCTGCATCACTTGACACTAGTTTTGTCCAATAGCCGAAGAAGTTTTTTTTTACCCCCGGTCAGTTGCAAAAACTACATATGAAATCTAATTCAAGAGATCTAAGAGAGTTTATGCAGTTTGTTAGTCTACGAAAGATAACTACATGAATCTTCTAGTATTTTGGGACACAACATATTATTGTAATCGCACAGGACAGTATATTTTGGGACATAGGCTAGGCTGGAGGGCAAGGCTCCCAAGTAGGGCCTATTACTAAACTTAGCACAAAAAGTAAGGACATTTGTGTTTGGTAAATTATTTCTCTGTGGTAACAGTTATTTTTGGCAATACATCTTATAGCCTACTGTTGGAAAGCCTGTTCCCTTTCAAATGGTGCCCCATTTGTAGTATAAGGTACATGCACTTGTGGGATGAGCAGCAGAGCTGAGTATGTGGGTTGCGCCCATGAAAACATGGCCAAATCTTCTCTGCCAATGCCAAACAGCTTATTCTGCCATTGACTCGTTTGGTGTTTGGTGGATTGGATGATTGAAGTTTGAAGAAACAAGACATATTGGCAATTTTACAATTTATTAATTTCACAAACAGGATCCTCAGTAGCGTGTGGGAGAACCATATACAGCCACAACAGCCTGGCACCTCCTCTTCATGCTGGTCACCAGCCTGTTCACACACTGCTGTGGGATGGCATCCAATCCCATGAGTCCAGAATCTGGAAACATCACTGAACATAACGTTCCTCCACATGTTCAGGTTCCAGTGCACGTGTTGCCGACACCAGTGCAAACGGGCCTGACGGTGAAGGGCAGTCATGGCAAGACTTCTGGCTGCCCTATAAGACTGGAGATACACCAAACTGGAGTTACACCAAAGCTATGTAAAATAAAATTGGTTGGTATAACACCAATGTGTATTACCACGAAAGTCAATCTAAATGAGTGTTGAACAAAACTTGTTTGCTTATTTGACACACTTTAAAAAATATAATCATAATAATAATAATTATTATTATTATTATCACCATCATTATTATTATTATTGTTATTATTAAACTTGGTAAATGGAAGTTAATGTGAAGGAATTCCACTTAATGGTCAACATTAACTTTATTTGTGTCTGTGTAAGGCTTTTGTACTGCAGATTGAATCTGCATGATCAGTCCGAGGGACACACTCCCTCCACTGGATTCCAAATTATGAGAAACTTCATTCAGATGAATGCATAACCATTCTATCTGCCCTAGTGACTGAGTAACATTTGACATTTACCTCAGGTTCATATGCATGACAGTAATAAAAACAAACATGACTTACAGACATGACTTGTGTGTGTGTGTGTGTGCTTGTGAATGTTTTGGGTGAAAGGGAGGGGGCATGGGGCTGTAACTAAATCTGCCCCTGACACTGGGGCATGCATAGTACATAGAGTACATAGAGTATCGCTCAGCCTCTTATAGACTCACAAGTCCAGAGCTTTGCCTGCAGCATGGAGGCTGAAACCTCTGCGTTCATCGAGGAGGATCCCTCCTGCAGTGTGTGTGGAGAAATTTTCAACGTCCCAGTGGTCCTCTCCTGCATGGCCTGTGGCTGCAGCTTTTGCCAGTTCTGCCTGGCTCAGTTCTGGGAGGAGCAGAACTCTCAGGAATGCCCCATGTGCAGTAAAAAATCTGATGCATCCCTGACGCAGCTATGTGAGGAGCATGACGAGAAACTGATTTACTTCTGTGTGGCGGATTTGTGTCCTGTTTGTGAGTTTTGCTATAAGGATGGGAGCCACACTAACCACAGAGTGTATCCTCTAAAGGAAGCATGGGAAGACTGCAAGGTATGTATACTATGTTTAACTATTTAAGTAAGTAACTATGGTTAACTATTTAACTACACTTAAATTGGTTGGAATGTATGGGCCACTTTGAGGCTGTGTAAAATGTGCTTCTTGAAATTCAATTGCCAAGTCAGTCTAATAGCCTCTGGTCTGGGCTCATTTGACTAGTGCAACTGTGAGAGATAAATGTCAAGGAGAGGGTTACAAGACAAGGTAAGGATACATGTAATCAAATCTAGGATGTCGTGGCCTAATTTAGACACTGGACATGAGCCTAGTCTGTGAAGCACTTTGGAAGGAAATGTGCCATACAAATGAAAATGACTTATTTACTTACTTGGAGAAACACAAAGACAAAAGAGAATGAATTAAGGAGGGGATAGGAGGTGAGCTCTGAACATTGATATGGAGCTTCAAAGTGAAATGATATGAGAAAGGATTGGAATGGGACATTGTGAGAATGTGTAGAGCCTCAATGTGAGATGATTCTTATTCATGGTCCATTTCTAACTTGTACACTAGGGGTCAGCATAACTCTCTTATCACATAGTCATCACAGTGGCCTTACAGTTTTTCTCAATTGTTTACGCATATACTGGTACTTGAGACACAATGACCACAACATGTAACTTGTGCACCAACCCCCTGAACCAATTCTGCAAAACTACAAGCACAATTCCTGCTTTACACTGAAATTGCAGTTCTAAAACACACTTGTTTCGAAATACTATACACAATTCTCTGAATTTGGCACAATTTTCATGAAGAAAATCTCTTGTTTTCACAAGGAACACATTGCCATTCAAATTCTAAAGTTAATTTCCCTACTATACACACTGACTCATCACATGAGCAAACACCTGTCTCACAGTTTTACAATTAGCAATCAGAGCTTTAGCATAATGCTTGTGATGTGTATGAGGTGCTGTGGCCAAACCGAAAGAGAAGAGAGGATGCAGCATAGTTTTTTTACTGTAACTGTAAATTCTTCTGTTGTTTTGTATGTAGACCACTGTATGTGCAACTTTGTGTTGGTTGGGACTGCACTGTGTACATTGTTTTTGTGGGAAAAATAAAATATAGGCCTATTTGTTACCGTGTATTTGTGTGTTTTGAGTATAAAAACAATATTCTCAAATATTTTACAACAAACTTATGTATAAACTGTCTGTAGTAAGTGTAACACTGAACAAAAAAAGTCATTATGATGAATGGAGAAGAAGTGTTTTCCATTCGTGATAGTGTTTTACACTGAGCATGTCAGTGTTCTACTGGTTCTTATAAATGTCTAGTCATATGATGGTTTGTGTGTGTCATTTGAAAATAAAATACCATGTTGAGAAGAAATAACATTGTTTTGAATGTAAAGTTTAATTTTGCAGGAGAATTGAGGGGGTTTGCCCATTGTGTGTGTGTGTTTTTTTATTTGTGTGTGGGGCATGTATGTGATTTGTGTGTGTGAGGCATGCTTTCGTGTAAACAATCGAGAAAAACTGGAAAGGCCACACTTGACTTTATGAGGACAAGAGCATTCTCAGCTAATTCTAATAAGACTGGATTTCTATGTAATACACAACCACAACTATACTGATATGACCTGTACACAACCTTGTACCTGCATTTCAAACAAAATAGTGACACCTTCATGTTCATAGCAGAGATGTAAAAGTCCGGCTTCAGAAAGTAAAAGTCCTGCCACATTTTTGTTCCAACCATTCACTTAATCAGCTGATACCAATTAGCACAACTCTTACAGTTTTGACCCATTGCTTACACACTAAAACAAACTTTTAAACACTGTAAAGTGTAGCTCCAGCGAAAATTGACCCCAGGGTCTTTTTCTGCATTAAAACACATCAAATAAGCCGTGGAGACAGTATTTTCCGTTGATCAACCACTACACTACAGGGTCCCTACACATAAAACAAAGCACCAACAACGTAGTTAATGAACCCAGAGTTTATTACAGAAGACTGTTAAGAACACTTACCAACGGCCCCTACCAGCTCCTCTAACCCAGTATGGCAAGGATTCGTTGTACTGTCACATTTGGTTAATCTATTATTCGTGCTGGGGTTGGAGGAGCTGGTACCTTGAATTGTGTACATTGACCATGTACAGTTTTGTACTTGCCCCTTTACTTCCCATTTCTAAAACCTATTGAATAATTATTTCCAGTGTGCCAATTAAATATGACCACCAACCACATGCATGCCTCTTCTGCAAGCAATTGAAGAGGCATGTAGAGACATTGAGGTGGGAACAGGTCAAGGGTGGATATGAAACACAAGGTGATATGTTCCCCATTTCTTAGCCAGCAAGATTATTTTTCGATGTAGATGAGGTTGTGACCAGATCCCAAATGAAGGTAGGATCAAAGACAAAAGTAGAATCACACTTATAAATACAATACTGAAGTGAATGTGTTCTAAACAAATAAAAAATGTAGCAACAAAACAAAAGGAAAAAAAGAATAAAAACATTGGAAAAATTGCTACTAAAAAACACACATATATATGTGTGTGTGTGTGTGTGTGGGGGGGGGGGGGGGGGGGGGGCTTTATGGATCCTGCCTTCTGTTCAGATCTGGCCACAAGTCCTTGTAGACATCACATAGATGTCCTCTTGGGCTAGGCAATGGGGAAAATATCACCTTGTGTGCCATATTGAACTGACACCTGACACCTCAATGTCTCTGCATGCCCCTTCCATTGCTTGCAAAAGAGGCATGCAAGTGTGTGGTTGGTGGTCATATATTGGCCCACTGAAAAATAATTCTTTGGGTTTTATAATGGGGAGTAAAGGGGCAAATACAGAACTGTACTCAATGTAAAAGTGCACACTTGAACATGCACACTAACTTACCTGAAGTCTATTCGTAGTGCTAAGCCTAAGACTGATGGTTCTCTGTAAGTGTTTTCAGATATGTGTGTGGGTTTTATCAATTAGATGTGCTTGCATTTTGAAAAGAAGTGTTTTCTCAATGATAACAGGAGATTTCACTTTTGAACAAAGTGTCTAATGTAAGAAATCATGTGTAGTACTTTGCAATACGTGTGTTGCAGAATTGCAAACAATGTGAAAAGCAGAGAATGTGTTTAAACTATGGCTACACATTTTTACTGTAAAGTATGCTACAAGAAGTTTAGGTATTCAGGCTTTGGTCTACGCATTCGCTTAGAACCAATACATGACAAGGCTTTTACTTTCTGAAGCCAGACTTTTACATCTCTGGTTCATAGACTCTTACAATTAGTGAAATCGGTTGGATCGATCAAAAGGGATACTGTGATTTTTCTGCCAGAGAAAAGACCAGACAAATAATGTTTGTTTCATTGGTCCATTTCAGTGTTGCATACACCAAAATCAGCACTATTGTGTTTGTAGTGAAGGGAGAGAGCAGTCACCCCACCTGGTCTCAGACTTGGGTCTCCAGGGTACTAAACCTGCAGCTTGTCCAAAGAGAAATGATGGGCCATGTTTTGGTGAAATCCTGTGAGTCTCCTGTTGATGTCAATGTGACAAGGTCTTAGTCTGCCCAAAGTGGAAGTCCTCTCCTCTTGCAAACAGCAAATATGATAGTGGTCATCCATTTGTGGCTCTGATATTTCCGTCTTTCAGCTCACAGCATTTGAAATATACAGTCAGGGAAATAGCACCATGAGAGGAAGTGATCATAACATGGTGGTTAAAGGGTGACCAGATCGTGTCCTCTTTTTGGTTTGTGAAAAAGAAAACACAAGAGAAAACGCTGCCTCAAAAGGCTTTTATGAAACTAATTTGTGAACCACAGAGAGAAACGCAATGCAAATTCGCTGTAAACACATTTGAGGTTCTAGAAGAACAAAATCCTGGACGATTTTCAGGTCTCAAAAAGAGGACATGTCCTGGATAAAGAGGACATCTGGTTAAAGGTTAAGCAAGTAGTGAAGGAAGCTGAGGTAATGCGGTTGAGGCATGCGGTTGAGGTATGCGGTTGAGGTTCCAAGAGGGCTTGAGGAAAAAGCTGCTAAAAGACAGAACATATTGGACTCAATAGCACCAGTGCAAATGAACTGATATGCCCCTGTTACCTTGGAATGCCCCTGCATGCGCCGCCATTAACAGCCCCTTGGGTGGGTGAAGTGGGGGGTGGGGGTCTCAGGATCACAATGGTAAGAGAGAGATGCATAGGTGCATACAGTATCTCAACCAGTGAGGGTAAAGACATAGTTTCTTGTACCCTACAGTGGCCTGTTGTCTCATCCATATTATCTCTGATGGGGATGTTTACAGATTAGGTCAGTCCTGTTGTTCATGTAAAGCATTGTTGTCACACAGAATGTATAATGGAACTCACACCACATAGCTGTTCTGTAATGTCCTTGACCTCTGTTGTCAGTCATGACGTTTACGGCTGTGTGGATTTCTTGGGTGGAGGGGGGGGGGGGGGGGGGGCAAACAGAGCGACACATGCTTGCGAGTCCCTCGTGCGTAAGAGGGTGGAAAGGAGAAGTAGGGTGGAGCATCTGAGGCAACCTCGTCTGACCTCCAGAAGGGATAGCTAAAACCACTCAGGAGTAATGGCCTCCCGATACTCAAGGCTCGAGGATGACCTGTCCTGCCCCATCTGCGCACAGATCCTACAGCAGCCCGTGGTCCTGGTATGCAGGCATCGCTTCTGTAAATCCTGCTTGGAGGGTGTCTGGGACGGGGACAAGGAAAACTGCGTCTGCCCCTTGTGTTGCCTTTCTTCCTCCATGGACCAGCTGGTTGTGAATACCATGCTGGAGAAGACCTGCCAGTCTTTCATCCTGGAGCGCAAGAAGGGTGATCCTCGAGCATGCCAGGAGCATGGAAGTACGTTAACTCTTTTTTGCTTGGAGGAACTGCTGCCTGCTTGCGAGGTCTGCAAGTCGGCACCCCGCCACGCAGGTCACAGATTGTACTCTTTAGGTGAAGCTGCGTATGACTGTAAGGTAAGTTGACACAACTATCCCAAATCTGACCAACCGACCATCCACAGAAATATGACCTGGTGTTGCCTCTTCTTTTTTGCAAAACCAGGATACGACTTGGAAAGGGATTCAAAACGTAACCTACGTGCATACAGTTTGGTTATTTGGATGTTATCACTGTCATTTGTCGAGCCATTTAACATAAACAAGCATAGCACTGTAATCAATGCTGATCAAACTCACGTCGCCCTTCATATTAGATCCATAGAGACAGTATGTTATTTGTAGATGCCTGGCTGCGTCTCTTATATACCTAATAATAGGTTCATATTTTGGGGTTCATGTAAGGGCCTCAGCAGTGCTCTTGAAATCAGACCTCCCTGTGCTTTCTCAAGTGCTTGACGCCGCATTCTTGGCAGTGCCATCTGCCCTCACCTACTCTTCCGTTGGGACTGGAAAACATTAGTCTTAATCTCAACACACACTCAAATCTTTACAGTAATTTGTGTAATTGGCTATTTGGGCTGTCACCTTACCAGTGATCCTTGACGGCCCATTTGTGAATTCTGTGCCTTATTTTTTATCACCCCGTTGTGATTTACTAAAAGACACGAGGTAATGTGATCATTCGAAACAACCCTCTGTAAACAGTGCTGAAAGCTAAGCTCCAGGTCAGCTTCACTCTTAGCAGAAGCTATGTGCTGTTGTCAATGCCTTTCAGGAGGAGCTCAAGACTGCACTGAAACCACTCAAAGAGAAGCTGAAACTCTACACAAAAGCCAAAAAGACTGCTGATGAAGTGGCAGAACATATAAAGGTAATTAATTTTTTTATTATTAAAATAAACTCAAAGTACTGATATCTGTAGCACATTCACAGTTGACTTGACACAATTAACAATGTTTTCATAGGCTCAAGCGGAGCACACCGAGAAACAAATTAGGGAAGAGTTTGAGTCAATTTACAACTTCTTGCGGGAGGAGGAAGCTGACAGGATTAAGCTCCTGAAAGAGGAGGAGAAGACGAAGAGCCAAATCGTAAACGACCGCATTACAGACATATCCACTGAGCTGGCCTGTGTCGCAAACACAATCAGAACCGCCGAGCAGGAGATGAGATCAGAGGATATACCATTTTTAAAGGTAACACAACCAAGAGCTTCCTTTAAAAATGCCAAACACTCACTTGGGGATTGGCTGTTATGTATTGTAATCTCCCACTATATGCTCTGCCTGGAAACAACACTGATTTTCCTAACTAAATAAAAATTAATTTCTTTTTCTCCATAGAATTATAAAGACACCATTAAAAGGTATGGGAAATGACACAGGCCAGTTAAGGTTTCAACGAGTCATATTTGTGATTAAGCCACAAAGACACTATCACTTTTGCTGCAATTAAATATGAAGTAATGCAAAGTTTGACACTGCATATTTATTGTTACAGAACCTGGCGTGAACCATTGAATCCAGAGGTGCTCTCAGGATGTCTTATTGATGTCGCAAAGCACTTAGGCTCTTTGAAATTCAAAGTCTGGGAGAAAATGAAGAATATTGTCAAATTCAGTAAGTGGTGTTCTTATCAAAGAGAATCAAATCCAGGAGCACTGTGTAGAAAGAAAAGCTGCCAGCATTGCTTTTTAGAGAGGCATACACGATTGCAAAATGACAAGATAGAGGACCTGGTATCCTTCACTCCCAGTATTTTGCCTTTCTCTCCTGTTTATGTTGTGAAGAATGCTCCACTGCCATAGGACTTAATCACATTTACAACATTGTCACATCCCAAAGAAAATTCAAGATTTTCATTTCACACCAGTCAATGATTCACAATTTCTAGGAGCGTTCAGGTGAGGAAATTGCCCCATCATCTTCCAATTCCAATTCAATCCAATGTGCTTTTGAAAAGACAATGTTCCAAAACTAATTTACTCCCACCAGAATACTTAAGCATGCGGCACTGCCTTCCCCTTACCTCATCCCGAGTTGATACCAGGGATGTAGTGGAGGCTAGTAAACGCAGTTTATCCACCTCTGAAATTTCAGAAATAGAGTTTATCCACCTCTTATTAGAGTTTATCCACCTTTCAAAAGACACCAATTGCAACTTTTAGCCTTAAAAAATCATACTGTATTATCCACATTCACAATATGTACACTTGGACAATAACCTTAACTTTCACTTCATACCAACGATATAGCGCGATGATATTGTTAAATTAAACGGTGAGTTAATTTTTCGTGTGTACAGAGGTGACCAAGAAGCTAGCAATTTTTGTCCAAAAAGTATTGCTACACCACGATACTCAATATGTTGTCCAACGGTGGGTTATTTTTTCTCCGTTGCACCGACACTGGACTTTAGGGTTCCCCCACCTGCCAAATCCCACTTTAACCACTGCGCATGACACAGTCCACCTCACAGAATTCATAGTTTACCCACCTCTTATTTTACCACTACATCCCTGGTTGATACCAAAACGTTATGTTTTTTTTTTTTACCCCAGCTCCTGTAACCCTGGACCCTAACACAGCAGCGCACTGTTTCCTTCTGTCCAAAGACCTGACCACAGTGCAGTGCCTCACGCAGACCTTCAAGCTCCCCGACAACCCCGAGCGCTTTGACGTCAGCGCCGAGATGTTGGGCTCGGAGGGCTACAGCTCGGGCCGGCACATCTGGGACGTAGAGGTCAAGGCCAACACTTACTGGGTGATCGGGGTGGCCAGCGCGTCCATCAACCGCAAGGGCAAGCACGTGCTGACGCCCACAGAAGGCTTTTGGACCATTCGCTTTCGCAACGGAGAGTACAAGGCTTGCTCGGCTCCGTGGTCGCCACTCACGATGAGCAAGGACCCGCTGGTCATCCGGGTGATGCTGGATATGGACAGGTCAAAGGTGACATTCTACGACCCACGGGAGAGGACGCCCCTCTACTCTTTCACTGACATCATCAGCCCAAGCGTCTTCCCATACTTCTGCTCGGCGTGCAAGGAGCACCCCCTGAGGGTCATGCCTGTCAGGCTGTCTGTGACAGTGGACCGCTAGACGTTGTCCACAGAAGCTCCTACATGCATCTTGCAACTTCTTCTGATCATTAGTCAGGTCAAGTCAAATCAAGTCACTTCTCATTTATGTAGCACTTACCCGAAAGTGCTTTCCCTGCCGAGGCAAGTAAATCGACAATAAAAAATATACCTGTGAAGAAGGCAGAATAATGCCGTGAGAAATAATTCACTAAACATGCAAAGTTTACTAGCTATGTAGGCCATATCAAGTGGAATAAATTCCATAATTTGGATTTTGGTTTAAAGTTGGTTATTAGAGAATAAAGATAGTTAGATATTCAGTATAATTCAGGGTTAATACCACACATCCATCTTCATTCTCAATCCCTGGCAAAATTATGAGAGTTCATTCAGTATGTATAATAACAGACGATTAAGATTTTATGATGAATGTAACCACTAATCTGGAAAAAAAATATTTTGTTTCTGTTTTCAAATCCATTTGTATGCATGGTCACTGAGTACTGATGAGAACGGACTATTTTTGTTTGTCAAAAATAGTCTGTAGTAGTAATGTTTTGTTTTGTTTGTGATATATTTTTGCTTATTGCCTGCTATTAGGTGACTGGATTTCATTAACACAGAGTTTCATGAACATTCGTGCTGATTTCTTTGTCAGGTGTCTGTACATTAGTGATCATTTACAGAGTTCTTCTTTTCCACTCAGTCTTAAATCTTCAACTGTTTCCCTGAACTCAATCCCACTGTCAGAATCAGTCTGTAACTTGTTTCACACTCTGTTTCACACTCTGAGGTCATTTCAAGTGCAGGTCATTCAAGCCTGTGTGCTTATAGTAATAAAACTGAGTACAAAAATCAAACATCAAAGTCCAGAGCTACTTCACCCAAAGGATACATAGAATGAGTGTCTTGATGAAACTGTTACTGACTGTTTTAGGCTTTTGATTATAATTTCTAACCACCGTCGTTGGCTAACATAACTAACAAAGCTAACATTGACAATGTGTTGTCAATCACTTAAAACCTTTGATTGACTATATGTCCACAAGTACTTGTGAGACCAAACAGGGGACACTATTTGGTAAAAGGTGCATCTCACAGAACATCTACTTCTAAAGTGAACTAGTCACTAGTAGCCTAAAGGACTCAGGGGGTAAAGTGTACAGAGTTAATCTCATGACACTGACTAGCTGACCAGTTTCAGAGTGAGCTATACACAAGAATAACCCTCAAACCTAACTCGAGAGAAAGAGGCCAATGAGATTTTATATGTTGACGTTTCGATATTTAGCACTTGTTTAGCAATATGTTCTTAGCACAGCAGACGTCATCTCTTGCAAATATGTTGAAACACTTTTTCATTGGTTTAACACAATTTTAATATAAGACTCCAAGCTCTATTGGATTTACTGTGTTGAACAAATGAAAAGCATATATTCACAGCTAATCGATATTGCTTTCACAATTATGAAGTTCTTATGTCTCTGTGTGAAACTCTTTTCTTCTTCAATCAGCAATAATTCATTATCCATAATACCATCTGTTCTGTGTTGCTATTTCAAGCATGGATCTAAGGCACATTTATGAAAACTACTGTTTCACCTTTTTGGCAAAGAAAACAGTACAAAAGTTGACAAGTCAAGTTATAGTTCAATTTATGAATTTGTCTTGTCTAGGTGCTTACTGTTGGTCTTACATGGCAGTTGGAGGGAATGAATACTGTACAATTATACAATTATTTTTGTTCAATACATTTTGTCTTTTCACAGTTTTTCAGTATGAAACTCAACATATTGAAAGCAATGTTTTGCATTGTGTTGTCCATTGTGTAATAATTGATTGAAAGCACACAGTGATTTGACAACAAGTTGTATTGTTTAAAGGCAAAATAAGCTTTTTTTATGTTTAATGTTTATTTTTTAAACATTTTGAGAGTCTTATGCGAGTCTTTTGCAAGCAAAATGTGTAATTTTGGCCACGGTGTGTTGATTGTTGGCCAATTGTTTTGAAAATTAGATGTCAGAGTTGACACAATCATTAAAAAAACACCCTGTAGGTGCAACTGATGCAATCAGGGAAGATAGTGCACTCACAGATGCTAAAGGGTTTCTATTTGTCTATGCCCAGGCCCAGCTTTGTCTGTGTATGTGTTGCAATCAGTGAATGAGAGGGCAAAACCTCTGAATAATGAATACCGTGGGCTGCTTCAGCAGGCTGTGTCAGGCAGAGGCTGAATCACCCTGAAGATAAGTTGGATGCCCTGCTGGTTGATCTGTTCCATTAACAGCCCTGGCACCACTAGATGGCAAAATGCACTGACTTAAATTAAGTTAGTAAAAACAAATCTAAATTGCATACATAGCTGTTCAAAAGCCAGGGGTCACTTAGAGATTTAAATTCCACTTACAGACAGAATACCAGCTGACTGCTTATTCGCTACATGGTTCTTGCATAATTCGGGGCTGTGCTTTAGGTCACTAGGTCACAACCTCTTTTTGGATGAAATTGTCTCCCTCCGCAGGGTGTGGCAAGGCAGGCATTGTAGGCTAGTGAAAGCCTTTCTTCATCTTGTACAATGTCTAATCATTCTCCCTCTGCCTGTGTTCTCTTGCCAAACTCAATTCTTTCTCATTATTGGCCAGTCTGAGAAATTCTGAGCTTTCTCTTTACAAATCTGTCTAGAAGGCCGGCATACTGAGGTCATCTTCTCTATTGCTGTTGACACTGGTGTTTTTCTGGTAAAACTGCCAATTTGGGACCTCCTGTGAGGCCTGGAATCTGTTTGTCAAACTAGACAGATGTATTTGTCCTCTTGTTCAGTTGCACTGAGGCCTCCATACCCTTTTCTAGAATAGTTAAAGCCATTTTAGGCTCTTCCGTGAAGGGAATAGCACACAGTGTTGTATGAAATCATCAGTTTCTTGATTATTTCCCACATGAAACAGCCCACATTTTTCAGAACAAGAACAGATTGAGATGTTTCAGAAGGAAGTTCTTTGTGTGCAAAACCACCATAGATGATGGTACAGATACTCCAAAAACGGCTATTGTATGTCTGTATGCTGTGCTAACATATTGCAATTGTTTTTTTTTTTTAATAATCAGTTAACCTTTAAAAAGATAAACATTGATTAGCAGACAGAATGTGCCATTGTAACATAGGATGGATGGTTGCTGATGATAGGCCACTGTACACCTTTGTGGATATTGCATTAAATATCATTCATAACATTATCAATGTCTACACTGTTTTTTGATTGATAAGGTGTTATTTTAATGGCCAAACATTTAGCTTTTCCTTCAAAAACAAGAACATATCTGTATCGTTATTCACATCACTAATTAAATGTAAGCTTATTAAAGGTGCTCTAAGCGATGTTAGGTAACGCCACTTCTGACAACAGAGAGCTAGCTCGCTGCTCCCTCGCCCTGACCCCCTCCCTCCCGTGCAATGGAAACTCTCCTAAACACGCATAGTCTGTGATTATCCGGAACAGTTTGTTATGTTTTTATGGTCCAGGCTGGACTAGGTGGTTTTTGTTGCCATTTTTGGAGCCTGGGCTGTCCACAGAGGCCGTGTTTTTTACAGTGAGGGAACAGGCAGCTATGGTGAGGTGATGTTTGCTACATGTGACAAAAAATGTTTTAGCTTAGAAACCGCGTAACATCGCTTAGAGTACCTTTAAATAATATTTAAAAAAAAAAAAAAATATTACAGGCCAGGATTTATTCATCATATCCGTATATACTCTTAGTTGTGTCTGATTTTTGATTGATGAGAAAAGGCTGGCAGAATTCATGCAGTGAGTCCATTAAGAAGACATTGTACCAACACACAGGATATCAGCTACGAAGAATAATACAAAACACAAGGACACAGAGACAATAGGCCTACATATCATCGGAAATACTATCATAGAAAAAAAAAACATTGCACCTAAGAGCAACAGCTAATGTTATTATCTTGTTATTTAGTATTGTCAGAGGATGTAGTGAACTTTACAGACATCAAGACATTAGAAATGAATACAATTTGCAGATGAAGAACAATATCAGATTAATTCAGATGAATTCTTATCAGATGAATAATTCTGATTATTCTGAATTCTTTACTTGTTATGAACTCATAGTTCATAATGAGTGAAGTATATAAATCTATGGAGCTGAGGAAGACTCCACCAGGGACTGTGTATCACTGTGAGCTTAGGGAAGACCAGGGGTGCCAGAAACATAAATATAGAACAAGCAATCTGCAAGGATCAAGAGAGCTTGGCAGGTTCTGAGAGTTTTAAAAAGGAGCGTTGATTAATAGCACTTTTACACACACACACACACACACACACACACACACACACACACAGAGAGAGAGAGATATATGTTTGTAATATTATACATACTGTATAAGAAATTCTATAGCGTCATAAAAACGTGATGACTCAACTAACTGACTCTCAATGGGCACGATTGCCAAAGACTACCATCAGCAGACAGACACTGAGGCAGAGTTGTTTTTGTAATATAACTGATACTAATTGCAATGATAGTAATACTCCCATTATGATTTAATATAATCAGTATACTCTAGACTGTTTGATGTTTGGTGAAAAAAAAAAGTTTGAGTGACAAGAACAGTTTGCTGGATATTCAACCTGATCTTCCCTGACACAAGGATGAGCACTAAGCCAAAGTTGGTGAGTTGCTAAACCCATGCAGGATTTACACAGAGTGGATCATTCAGTGGGGAATGCCTGTGTATGCATTATATTTTCCCTTCCAAAAATCTTATCTGTTCCAGTATATGCAAAGCTTCAGTAGAAAAGCTTTGTTTAGTTTTCTGTCAATCACCTGGAATGCACTTTTAAAGCTGTGTACAGTGGGGGAGTGGAAGAGAAGTGCTGAAGCCTCATTTGGAGGAAATACATCATGCCTCAGGACAGGTACGCTGATGTTCGCTATTCTGTTGCTGTCAACACGTTCTGAAAGGAGGGCGAGAGCGTCACAAAAATGTGTTCAAGGCGGATCGAGAAAGTTCCGGTTAGTTTCCAATGCGTGTCTGTAACCGTGTTTAGAGTTCTCCTGGCTGTCTTCTACAAAACACACAGACACATAAATAGATGGCACACACACACACACGACACAATCTCTCTCTGTCTTTCTCTCTCTCTCTCACACACACGCGCGCACACACACACACACACACACACAAACAAACACATACTCACACAGACACATAGACACAGAGAGACACACACAGACACAAACACAAACACACACGCACACGCACACAAAGAATAAACTGATAGATGAACATTATCAATCAACGGGTGTACCCAGTGTCAGCCAGCTCTGCCTATCTCCAGAAACCCACCCCAAACGACAGATGCCCTCAGCAGCTGTAAATTATGCCACTGCTGGCCCAAACTAATGACTCTTGCCTCTGCCCTGACCGGAATGAAGGGGACTGGCTGGCCAAGTGGAGGGTCAACAACCACCCCCACCCCCCAAGGCCAAGCCCCCTCAACCCTGACCACTAGGCTTCAGAATAAGACATCTCAGACCTGCATCCATGTTCCATTGGCTGCTTCATAGATCCAGGCAGGAGTGTGATCCACCGAAGTGGAGATATCAGTAGTCTACCAGTCTGTTGTTGCCAGCATCCTCTTCTATGCAGCAGTATGTTGGGGAGGAAGCACAAGGAAGAAGGATGCGGGGAGAATTGACAGGCTGGTAAGGAAAGCTGGCTCTGTAGTGGGAGCTGAACTGGAGTGCATCACTTCACTATCTGACAAAAGGACCCTGAACAAACTGATCAACATCTTGGACAATGAGTGTCACCCACTCCACAGCACTATTGTTAAGCAGAAGAGCCTGATCAGCTGGAGACTTCGCTCACTGCCTTGCACAACTGACAGACTGAGAAAGTAATTTGTCCCTAGGGCCATTGAACTGTTCAATGCCTCACTTAAGGGAAGAGGAGAGATAGACTTCTCTGCATAGTCTGTCTGCCTCTTCACCCCCTCCATGTTTGGATACTGTCTGTCCACTAGCCACTTTTACCACT
This sequence comes from Alosa sapidissima, assembly GCF_018492685.1. Taxonomy (NCBI): domain Eukaryota; kingdom Metazoa; phylum Chordata; class Actinopteri; order Clupeiformes; family Clupeidae; genus Alosa; species Alosa sapidissima. The sequence goes on along the minus strand of NC_055959.1, from coordinate 3,211,734 downwards.
GTCTTTATGCCTCACTGTTTGCGTGCTATATTAGCACATTAGCACATATGCATAACCCCCCCTCCATGCCACAGCCGAACTGTGGCCACTCTTATACATTTTCTTAAATAGTTAAATATATAGATATATAGACTTTACTTTACTTTATTTCTGCATTGTTGCACTGTTGGACTTACTCATTTGCACTATCACCATGACCACTATCACCATTGCACTACCACCATGACACTCATTCACACAGAGCACCTTAGAGCACCTTACCATACCTTACTATGCACAGAGAATCACAGGCTCAGTCCCTGCCTCAGTCATTGCAAGCGCTTCTGATTGATTAATCACCACTATGTGGATACTTAGAATTGATTTAGATTAAGTGTTAGTTAGTATAATTTGTATTTTTGTAATTTGTATTTTAGTATATTTTTATATATTGTATTTAAGTGTTAGTATAATTTGTATTTTAGTATATTTAGCATATTCTTTATCTTCTACTGTCCTTATTGCTTAGTTGTGTTTTTATATTATATACTTTAATTACTCTTTCTGCTGTTAAAGAATGTGTTTGTGTTGTCTGTATGCTGCTGAGACCTTGAATTTCCCCTGGGGATCAATAAAGTATCTATCTATCTATCTATCTATATGGAGATGCCAATGTCTATGCAGGAGTACTGAGAGGTGGTGGGTGGCTAATGCAGGCTTCCTGTCGGGGTCGAAAAGTTGCTCTTTTTAGTTAAAGTTTGGGAGCTACTTCGGTGTGCGGAAATTCTGTTTTGTTTTACCAGGCAGATGCAGGCTCCGTTAGGAATTTCAAACAGGTTTCAAGTGTCATTAAAGCAGGTGAGACAGACTACACTGCATTAGATGCTTTGGCTTCCATTGTGTGCTTTGCATTTCATGAGTGGAGAGTGCATTTGCAACATTAGTGGATCAAATAAGCCATTATTTTCTGTTATGGTGTTTTAAACTAGGCCAGGCCTAGTATACACAACATTCAGTATGCTCTGGTGAAAGCAAAACTAACCTGGTGTTATTCTGGCTGCACACTCAGACAGTCCTTTTTTAAAACAAAAAGGGGAGATATAACAACATTTTCCTTTTTCTGTTTTCTCTTTCATTTCACAATCACCAATGATTTATCATTACAGTCTGCATTGTTTTGAATAGTTGCATTGTAGTGAATAGTGACAGGAAAAGATAACGGTAGACCTTCAATAAGCTGGCAGCCAATATTATCGCCAGGTGAAATTATCGTCACATTTATTGGCATGTCTTTACCATCATTTCTGAGAGTACCTCACTGTACTCATGGTAAAACAAAGTGCCCCCCCCCCCCCCCGAAGAAAAAAAGGTTAGTATAAAAAACTGGTCGGGTGTCACTCTCTGGATGTTTTTTTTTTATTCTAGTTGCTAATCACACCATTTAGCCTAACGTGACTTGAGAGGGACAGGATTCAGGAACTAAGACAGGCCCATCTTCGGTCTGACTCACGTCAGGTTAACCCATGCATTAAACCACATTGTCACTTGAACGCTTGAACATACCGGTAGTTCACGTTGACAATGGAGAATAGCTTACTTACTTGGTTTATGACAGAAATTAAGTTTTGTGCCAACACGTTGTAAAAACACAACCCACAATACTGCCTTTATTTGGTGCAAATCTCCTTTACTTTATAGTGCGCGATTCACATTAGGCATACTAGGCCATCACCGCGAGTGCATACAAAATGTTTTGCAATTTACCTTCGTTACTAGCAGCAGTCGTTGCTTTTTTACTGCGTTGATTCGCGATTGAGTGCGCATCTAATGTAACAGCTGTGTCTTCGCGGAGACATCCTCTCTCCAGTTTCATTTTTGCTGTTGTTGCGAGCGAGTTTAGGCCTATAGACTACGATATGGGAAATACTTTATACGATCAGCTTCAGAAATTCCGTGGCCTGTGCTACACCTTTCCACCAAGTTGTGCGAAAATTTTAGTTTTTGCGATGTTGACAAACATGCGTAGCACATGGAAGCTCTTGATAGCGCATGCCACTAACGTCTAGAAAAACAACATATTTATGGAATAAAACTAGACAGGTACCTCGGATTAGCATTGCTGTTTATTCTTAAACTGCAATTTTCAACAACCTGTGGAGGGCATTTAGCCTAGGCTAATATTCCTCCGGACAATATTTTGCGTCTCCCCTAATTCTGAAGCAGTGGCACCGCTAAATGAAGAGACTGACAAGAAAGTTAATGCTTTAAATAGGCTACATCAATACAATATATAATATGTGAACTGAAACTAGACGGGCCATAATAACCACTGACTAGTTTAGGCTACTTATTGTTAAATTGCAATGTGAGTGGCAGCCAGCAGGGGAGGATACGTCGCAGGTTTATTTAAAAAGCAAATGTGCGTCTGCCCTGATTCTGATACTGTGGAGGTATTAATTAAATCGTGGGGGGCCGCCATGCTGAAATAAACGATGAGGAAACACTGCAGTACTTCATCTTGGGGTATAGATTATCACATGTCCATTATATTTTTGAGAATGTAAGGGGCCAGGCATATAACTGCTCTTCTATTAAGCTCTTCCATAGGTCAAAATAGTCAATTATTTCAGTGTTTCACAGCCACAACACAAGTGGAATTTTATGTGTGTAATTTATTTTTTAATTTAAATTTAATGCTTAATATTATGATAAATGCAGCGTTCACATTTTTGGCACATTTCTGTTTGAATACATTCAGTGAATTAGCAACTACTTTCACATGTCAAGTTACGTACACACCACCGCCGACTTGAGCTTCCAAAGATTCAGGAAGTCATTCATCTTCAATGGAAGCCGGCTTCTCTCAGCTGCAAGAAGCAGCAAATCCGTCGGCGTCACGTTTTGGGCGTCTTGAGCGACTTGAGCGTCAAGCAGAAAGTTGAAAGTAAGTCAACTTTATGGTAATGAGCTGTGATGCGGTTTAGCGACCAACGACCAGCAACCAATTGGAATAGACCAAAGCGTCCAAAGCTTCCCTGTACTTTTTAGACAAGTGTCCTTGACAGGGCGACCCCAGCTTCTTTGGAAGCTCAAGTCGGTAGCGGTGTGTACGGTTAGAGTCTGCCTTCATTCTTAAAGTGATCTTTGTTGAGGTGTGACATTTAATTACTTCACAGTTTTGTTGTGTACCAATATGTGTGGCAGTTTTTTCTCCTAATGGATCTACATCACATTGCTTTGAAATTTTGCATTTACATGTGCGTTTACCAACTAGGCTATTTCAGACTAAATGCATTTTATCTGTGGGATCCAGTCCTGGAGCTGTTCTGTGGGAGAGGGAACCTGTCAGGCTGCAGCAGGCAGCAGACCCTGCGCAAGACGGCCCGCCTCAGCAGGATGTAGACCCAGGGGTCCAGGATCTGGTTCCAGGAGGCCAGCCGGAGACACAGCAGAAGCTGCTGCTCGTGCTTTCGCACCGGATATGTCAAAAGGGAGCCGGAAAGAAACTTTCCAACCGACAATAGGATACAGATCTGATAAAGCAGAGAACAAAGCCAGAGTCATTTCCTGTTTCTCTTTTGTTTGTCATATATGTCAGAGTCAGACTAATATACTCTTGTCATACATTTGATTTGGTATACTAGAGGACTTTGACTGGGTAGGGCTGATTTCCTGGCATCATTGTGAAAAGACTGTGAAGGACTCTACTCACCAGAAAAGGACACCAGCAAACGCATGACACCACATTAATCACTGCCAGCTGTGTCATCATCTCGACGTCCAACGAGCGCATGCCCGCAGATGATGCGTTGGCAGGGCCCCGGTGCTTGGTGCCGGCGGCGATGGACTGCCTGGCTGTCCGCTGCGACGTCCTCCTGGCCAGCAGCAGCACCGCTCCGCTCGCGGTGTTGCAGAGCACCGACAGGAGGAGTGCGCCGAGTCCGAGGCCGGCGAAGACCAGTGCCAGGGCAGCGTGCGCCGGGGTCAGCCGCCCGTGCACGGGCAGGAAGCACCAGGTGCCGGGGTACTGCCACGCGTAGCCGCCGACGCCCAGCAAGGGCAGCACCGCCAGGCCGAGGGCCAGCGCCATGAGGAGCAGCGCCACCAGCCGCACGTGCCCCACCGTGGCCGCCGCCGCGTGCAGGAATGGCTGTGTGATGCCCCCGCAGCGCTCCGCCGCCATGGCGCTACCGAGCAGCAGCGGGCACAGGCCGAAGAACACCATGCAGGCGCCGAACATCCCGCAGAAGGCCCGAGCGGTCTCGGCGCGCGGCGGCCCCCCTCCCTGCCGCTGCTCCAGGTGCAGGTAGAGGGCGAACGCGCCCGTGATCAGCTGGCCCGCCAGGTCGGTCAGCAGCAGGGCGTGGGCCAGCAGCACGAAGGGGGCCTTGGCTCTGCGGCGGAAGCGCGCATGCGAACCGGCCAGCACAGCCAGGCCGATGAGGTTGGACACGACGCCGAGGCTCATGCTGAGACAGGACATGGCGTAGGCCGGCGGGGGATGACCTCCTGGAGAGGAGGTGGTGTTCAGCGAGCGATTGCGTGCCACCAAGAGGGACATTGGGTGCTCCAGAGAGGAGAAGATGTCCAGGGGAGATGTGGAGCAGTCATTGAATGCCATCGCCTGCTAAAGGTTAGAGATGCAAAGATACGGTGAGTGTTTATCTCTGGCCCCTGGTGATGAGATGAGAGGGAATGTTAGACATGAAGCTGTGTGGGTGATGGGACTAGTCCACATTATAACCCAGAGCACCACTGGGGTAAAGTCAGAAGTAAGGAAAACCCTACGTCTTAGTTTCCATGGTGAAATGAATGAAAATCATGTACATGGATTCATAGACACGTACACACAGCCACAGATACAGACACAGACACACACACACACACACAAACACACACACAATCACACACGCACGCACACGCACGCACACACACACACACACACACACACACACACACACAAACGCACACGCATGCACACACACACACACACAACACACACACACCCTCTCTATATGTATTCATGATGTCCTGATATTCATGATGTCCTCGCAAGGCCAGAGAGCCCAGTGCTTGTTTCTCTTTCCCCCACTCCCTTACATCCCCTACATCCCAACGTTCTCCACCCGACGCTACACCCCTAAACCCACTTCATCAACATTTCATCAACATCACAGGCCCAACAGCTTTTACGTCTAAAAACGTTTACAAGCGCAACCAGCCGGTTTCCATAACCTGTAAGGGTAATTAGTGAGTAATTACTGTGCAACCAAATTACATAGTCAAGGGTAACATCCAGGCATCCGCGAAAAATTTTAGTTCGGTTGAGGGAGCAAGTGAGTAGTTGAATGACAAATTTCTTATCAGCTATAGCGGGGAAAAAATAGTTTATTTTACTGTCTATGGGGGAAAAAACGAGCGGCTCTGGAAGCAATTACATTATTACATCACGACATAACAACCGGATTGTATGGCAGCTCCAATTCATAGCTTTTCTCTAACACTGACTGACTTCTCAGTTTTCAGTTTATATATTTTTCTTTGAAGCTCAAAGGTTTTTAGACAATCACAGATGGAAAAAGGACACAAATGAAATTAATTTGGGGAGTGCACCAAGACAACCTAATAACCAGAGCCGGACAGTAACGGAGTACATTTACTTGAGTACAGTACTTGAGTAAAATTCTGAGGGATCTGTACTTTACTCGAGTATCATTTTTGGGGAGTACTCATGACTTTACTCAAGTACATTTGAGAGGCAAATATTGTACTCTTTACTCCACTACATTTCTATCCATAACCGTGAGTACCCGTTACTTCTACAAAAAAAAGGAAAAAAGAAAAATCTCGGAAACCCTCAATTTGTTGTTTCCCTCTCAAATGTGATTGGATTGTGCAGGCGCCACTGATTGGGACAGCCTATCAGCAATCACCTTCAGCTTTCCGCCAAAGTTAACTCCATGGTCAGATTTAGATAAGAGACGAAACCATGGACGAAAAATGGATGAAGACGCAGCAGGTCCATCCCGGGAATGTGCCAACCTGTGGCCCCACCTCGCCAGACTATTTCAATTTTCTGAACAAGTTAATGATAGTTTTCGCTACAAGTGTTTCAATTACAAAATAGTATTTTGTATTTGAAATACTGTACGTATTTTAAATACATGTATTAGAAATACTGCCCATCCCTGTCAACATGGTAAAAAGATGAAAATGACTTGATTTTACTTTCAATTCCTTTTACATTCTCCAAGGTATTAACATTACAATTTTTCATATTTAGAAAATGTAGGCTACTCTTGATACTCAAGTACTTTTAAAAACAAGTACTTCAGTACTTTTACTTAAGTAGACATCTGACTGTTGTACATTTACTTGTACTTTGTACTAAAATTTAGCAAAGGGTATCTGTACTTTTACTCAAGTAATGAAGCTGTGTACTCTGTCCGCCTCTGCTAATAACATGAAGGCAAGGGTGTGAGGGGAGAACAGGTAATTTGCAAACCTGTCTCAGACAAAGTGAGGAGGAAGATTACTCATCGTTGTTGTCCTGCCAAAAAACACATAATTATAATTTTAATTTTGTTTTTAATTTCTGTCAACGATTCCCGAGACACTGAAAGACCGCGCTGCATGAAACTTGGTGGGCATGTAGCCCCACAAGGATGACACGGAACCCTTGTTTTTCATTTTGATCCGTCGCCCATCCGCCGCACCAGGCCCAATGTTTTCTGTGAATATCTCCAGAACCGTAGGGCCTATAGGATTCCGTTCATGAGGGGCTATATCAGCTACACACACAAACACACACACACACACACACAGGCACGCACACACAGGCATGAACACACACACACACACACACACACACACACACACACACACACACACACAGAGACACACAGACACACACACACACACACACACACACAGAAGCACACATATACTCAAAAACAAACACACACTATGCACACACTCATTTACATACACAAAAGTAGGGGATGGAGTAGGAGATGGAGACAAATTGTTTTTTTCTTTTATTTTTGTGGAGAGAATGTGCAGGACGGGCCGGCGGTCATATTTTGTACCACTCTGCAGTACATCTAGCTTGAACCGTTTTAATTATGGCTCCGTGATTCTCTTTGATAGGCTCCACATAACAACAGCCAACCTTTAATTTGTCTGATATCAGACTAGGCACATGTGCTGACAGATTTAAGCCAAACAATAAGGCCATTTTCGTTTTTCTCGCCAACATGAATGTGCCTATTTTCTATCCCACACACACCCTAGCTACCCTGCCACACCCTAACACCCCCTCCCCCCAACACACACACATGCACACGCACACACAACACACACACACACACACACACACACACACACACACACACACACACCACACCACACCACACCACACCACACCACACAACACCACACAACACACACACACACACACACACACACACACACACACACACAGCCCAATGACTATTATACTGAAACCCATCAGTGGTAAATAAGTATGTATGTGACCTGGCGAGGTAATGAATACACATAACACTACCATCTGCGAACAGACAAATGACAAACTGAACAAAGACATTTGTTTACACCTAAATCCCCTCCCCAAAAAAACAACAACAATCTGAAACAAAGCGTGATTCCTTCATGAATTCTGTGATGACAGATTGCCAGGTAATTTGTTTACTCACCTTTGGGTCCGAACTCAGCCTCCTGTGTCTGTGTTGCTGCCCTCTCCGCTCTGTGATGCTCCCGACTGCAGCCGGAATCCTCCTCTCATCATCAGTACCATCCCCACGCACATCCCAGCCTCTCTTAGTCTGCCTCTCTCTTTCTCTCTTCATCTGTTTCTCTCTCTCTCTCTCTCTGTTTTGGTCTCTGTCTATCTCCTTCTTTCTCTTCTTGTCTGCCTCTCTTTTCCTTTCCACTCTAGCTCTCTGGTGCCACAATCACTGTTCTTAATTTCCGTTAAACGCAATACTTACGTTATTTTAGACATGGGCTGTGAACACAATTAGTTACATTATGTACTCTGTTGGATGCATGTGGTAGTCTGCTCCATTTGGTGTCTGAACCCCCTTCATCTAGGAAATTGTCTATTGACTATTTATTTTATCATCTATGACAAATAATGGGACATTGTAGGTATAGGAGCTAGTGATTTACTAATTTAAAGGTGCATGTGGTAGAATAAAGGAAATTTTGGAAATAAACTGCTGACTTGCTTGCAGCCCTATAGTGTACTGTGTCTTCTGATACTCATGGAAACTGGAAAATATTTGTCATAACAGAGCTGCCTGTAGCATGGACAACATTGGCATTTGTATATAACAAAACATAGATCAAAGGAATACATGACTTTAGTCCAGGACTGCATAAAGTTTCATGAATGCAATATTGTGAGGCTGTTATGTTGAGCAGCAGGTTTGAGAAGTTGCGATTATGACTCAAATAGTGGAATATATTTTTGGGATACTAATGAACCAAAGTGTTGGTCCTTGACTAGAGTTAAATCTAGTGTGACTGTTCCATTCTTTGGACACACTTTGTAAGCATTTTTAAAACCTGCACCTTAGCGCTGTGCTTGAGCTGTTTGAAGTCACTCAAACTGTTTCCACTGTCTTCTGATTTGGCTTGTGCACTGCAGGAGTGAGGAGACTGCAGATGTCATTCAGCTCAGCTTTTGGACGGGTGCTAACAGAGAAAGCTGGTCCTTAGTGCATACAGAAAGCAAGATATTTTAATGACAATGAAATTCGGGGGCAAAAGGCAAGACTGGTTAAATAGTGACCTTTCAAGACTAATGTTGTCATCAGTTTGGGGAACATCATTACAATGATTATGGCCCAAGGCCAGACCTGACTGTTTTGAAGCCCTAGGCTGTGTGTGTGCGTGAGTGTGTGTCAGAGAGATAAATCTGGTTTGCTCATGGCAGCTGTAACACCAGATACATGCATGGATTCTTTTTCTTTTAAAATGTGTTTCTCATTCTACCCGCTTCTCCTCATGAGCCAGCAGGTCCTGATGGGATTTGAAGGGAGGTCGATAGGCAGTCTCTCTCTCTCTCTCTCATGATGTCCCTCTTTCTTTTGCCTTGCTCCCTCTCTCTCTGGACACCTGACTGACATACAGTACAGTCTGGACTGGCGAGCGGCTGATAATGGTTAGAAATGAATTGGAAATGGCAGACAGCATTGATGAACCCCTGCAGAAGGGGGCAGAGGGACTCTTAAATCTTCACACCGGATCCGGTGTTCTGTCTGCAGCCTCACATCCCTCTCTACTCGCAGCGGCGGTCCCCACGGAGCGCATCAGAGCCCCCACGCACCCCCCCCCCCCCCCATATTTGCTCATCACCTTCTTCATTACACTGTCCATTTCAGTCACTTATTCATTTCGCCTGCTGGTAGAACTGCAGGTTTAGGGAGTAGGAGTGGTTATATGATAATACCCCAATGCGATGGTCTGTCACTTAGACGTTTGTACACATTAGTGTCGCATTTGAAATCATACTTTCAAATGACATAAAACCAGCTCTGCTTCATATAAATAGATGAATAGGCCCTAATGTGATCTCACCATGCTGGTACTGCCGTCTCAAAGTGTTTCAGATCATTTGGGGGGAAGAATACCTGTTATCTTTCAAACCTATGGGATTTTTTTTGCAGTTGGTTTGGAATACCATGAGCCCTGATGCAATGATAAAACAGATATAATATACAGAGCACTGTGTATCTACTAGTTCAAGACAGAAAAAAACAAATAAGTAATTAGCTTTTTAATTATTTCACAACATCCTGAAAAAGGTACAACGTACTTCAAATGAACATAATTTAATATAATTTATATGCAGTTGGATAAAATCATCGACAAATTGAGTTCATTTCGTCTGCTTCAGATGAGCTGCTCCCAATGGCTGAGGTAAATCATCCTTTAATTGTGCAGTCAAAACTTCATGTAATCATCTGTGAAATGAATATGGTGCAGAGATCAGTACACCAGAGAGGAGTCTTAAAAGTATTCTTATGTACTATAAAGTGTAGCACCAGTAGATCTAGAGCTCTCTCTCCTCAGAAGTGACTGGCTTGTTGGGGGACGCTGTGGCACAACTACACTACAGCATGATGTCCATACCATGTTCGGGTCCAAGTGCTTGTCCTATCCAAATAAAGGCAAAAAGCTAAGTAAGTAAATAAATAAATAAATAAATAAATAAAATATATATATATATATGGGCTGGCTTGTCAAGATATTCACAGAGAACTGTGTCTGCCCTACCCTCCTTTCGGGGGGTCCAGTCCAGCGGGGGGGCTACAGATCAAAACGAAAAATTCCATGCATCAAAACGACGGTTCCATGCTATCCATGTGGGGGTACATGCCCACCAAGTTTTGTGTACCCCGGTCTTTCAGTGTCCCGGGAATCCTTGTTGGTGTACGTCACTAAATGGACACATAAATTATTTTATTGTAAGGCCCCCCATGTTGAACCCAGCCTGATCTGCCCGCTATTTATTTTTTGATTTCTTAAAAGATTGAGCTTGGTCTGGTGAAAGCCAGACTAGCCATGGACCTCAGTTACACAATGCAAGGGAACATGAATCAGCCTATATTTGCACGAACAATAACGGACAAAAGCTCTTCAACTTTGGCCCGTTAAAATGTGTATGAACAGTCTAGCGACGCATTTCATCAAGGCCCATTTGGACATGTCAGTTATTTGCACCACTGGTTAGATGTAAAACAGCATTTCGTTTCAGACTACTGTTACTTAATTTGTGCATTAACAATAACGTTTCAGACTACTGTTACTTAATTTGTGCATTGACAATAAAGTATTACATGAACTAAAGATGACTAAAATCTTATGTAGAAGAAGAAACATTCACAAAAAATCCATCCATCCAAAAATGACCTTTGTTTTTGATAGCTGTTGAAAACGGCATGGAACTGACAGAGATGTTTTTGTTTATAAATACATAAAAAATAAATAAATAAATAAATAACATTATGCTGATACCTTTTGCTTTTCCCAAATACAATGTAGCCTACATGTGTAAGTGACCTTTCATCAATCCAGTTGCAATGGATGAACTGTGATGAACTGCCCTAGTTGTGATTGTTTAGAGATTTTAAAGGTTTTATAACAATGCTACATCTTCTTTGGCTATTCTACAATCTATTCACCTTTTCAGCACCAGTAGGCTACTTTCTGTGCAGCCGCACACACACACTCAGGCATGCCAAACAAGCATACACAAAAGTTTCAAGAGTGGGGGATGGAGTAAAATATGGAGACAAATTGAAGTTTGATTTATTTTCGCTGAACGGATGTACAGGACTGAGCGGCGGTCATATTTTGTACCGCTATGCGGTACATCTAGTTTAATAATATATGCACTTTTGTGATGTGTCTGAAGTAAGTAAAGTAGGAGGGAGTAGGAGTAGGCACCATGCATACGTTTACTGTTATGTTCAAATAAAAGTCAACTTATGCAGGGTGCGGCCTCCATCCTACTTTACTTGATCTGACTATTCAGGCCAGCACCCTGATAGTTTAGAAAGATACACATTGAGAGAAGCCTGGTCCTATGCACTTGCATGTGTCTGAAGTAACCAATCTGGCTATTCATTGTTTTGTCCTAAAATGGGTCCTCATATGATCCATCATTTTGTTTGCATATTGAGTCACTTAACATGGGATATTCCATTTTAATTTCTTTGTCACATCACTGCAGGGAAAAGTATTCTTATGTACTATAAAGTGTTACCATTAACAGTGCCTCTCCATGAGGTGATGAAGGCCCAGTAGTTTCATCTCCAGTTGTAGCCATGGCTGTTCAGCGAGGAATGCAGAGATGCCAAATTCAGGTGGAGTGATCAGGGGAAGGCAAAGCAACAACAACGATCCACTATCCAGCTCACCCAGCAAACAAACATGCAGACAAGTCATTGTTATAAATATTTCTGAACAATAAAAAGGGTACCCTACCCAACGGCTGATACTCCAAATCCAATCACTTTTTAATGCTAACACAAAAGCATGGCAGACACGGGGGTTGCCTCCTAGGTTGTTATAGCATTTTGCATTTCCCTAACAAATAGTGATGATTAAGTCATGTTCACTGTATTTCATGAGATATGCAGGAGAGGCATGAGGGCTGGGCCCACTTCCCCGATAACGACGGAGACACGCTCTTAAGAGGGTTTTCTACGATTCATCTTACGATCGTTCGTTTGGATTTTCCGACTGTTTCCCAAACATGCTCGTAGCGTGAACGCGCATGCACTGCTCTTAAGGGGAGCTGTCCACGTTAATAGTTCTGAAATATCCTCTGATTTGACGGTGATGTCAGGTGACTGCACGTCACAGCTATAGGCCTACCATTTAAACTTCGGATCTACACATTAATTCACATCAATACGAAAATAGAAACACTTTGACATCTGCATGTAAGCATCCCAAGTAGGTTATATACCACACAGAGACATAAATAATTGTAATTATTTTAAGATTAGATTGTTGCACCATGCAATAATTTTTTGCGGTGCCACTTAAGAACACGTTTGAAGATAAGAAAGAAGTCGAGTAAGAAAGAGAGGAAATGTGTAGGCTTAGATTTTGATGCAGTAGGCTACAGACTAAACCACATGTTGCTTTCTCTGCTTTTTACCTCATAGGCCTAATAAAATATTCACTTAGCAAAGATAATGTCAAACTATTCTGGCAACGTCTCGTTTCATAACTTGATTGCATTTTTGTCCGCTTTTCATCACATTATTATGACCATTAAATGTAGGCTATTTTGCACGCTAAAATCTGATTCATCACAGGTAAACACAATAAAGAATGGGAACGTAAATTGGATTATGTATTCTAAGTTGTAATTCCTCTGTATGTCCTGTTGGTGACCTCAGTGAGAAGTACTGTTAAGACGCTCTTAGCCGGTAACGAGTACTCTGGAACACTCGTAGATCTACGAGTGTTTTCACGATGCTCTTTAGCTACGATGGTTTCGGGAAACAGTCGGCAAATCTTAAGATGTTCGTAAGAGAGACTTTACGACGCTCTTAGGCTTAAGATGCTTTCGGGGAAGTGGGACCTGGCACATGTACGCTTTTGCTCCCACGCTGTTAATATGATATAAAGCAGAGATCTCACCTTGACTTGATTTGTCTTGACCTGAGAAGCTGATTCTGTAATATCTGGACCTGATCCCGGCCTCAGACTGGCAGACTTCACATAGTGCACAACTATGTCTTCTAACATCCTTGTTAAACTTCCATTTCCCTTTTCCAACTGCCTCTATAACCTCACCACTTTTTTAGATGATTACACAAGGAGTACAGTGGTCTGATATTTTGGGGGGTGGGTAAATGTGTAAATAAATAAATAAATAAATAAATAAATAAATACAGTGAAGTAAGATCGAAATACGATTTGCATAAAGAAATGATGAAATATAGTAGCAATTTGCAATATTCAGCTGGGTGAATACTAGGTCAGAGTTCATCGTTTTTTTCTGGTTGTCTGTCAGCATCCAGTACCACTATAAAGAAACAGAACAAATCATATAAATATGATAATATGTTTAACAGTGTCTTCACTCTCTTGTAATATGTATAGTATAATCATGGATTAAGTCAACAATTGAACAACTAAAACTCACTGATTTAAATTGTACAACATTCTCACACAATTCCTGTCTTTTAATAGTGTGTCATTTAAAGTCACTGCAAGTTAGCAAGCCAGCTACATGACTTTATTCTTTATGGTACTGTTTTTGTAAGTTAACCTATTACTCATCTAAGCTAAGCTGAGCAACTAGTGATTTTCTTCAATAGCTGGACAGGCTAACACACTGCACAAAATGATTTCAGTCCTTTCAAGTAGTTTAATATCTAACTACATTACACACAGTTGGAACTTCCAAACTAGCTACCAAACTAGCTATCTACCCCAAACCTTTTTTTGTCTCAACATATCTATTCTTTACCTCACAAGAAATAAATCAGCTCTTAGGCGGGGATTATAAAAATAACGAAGGAAATAACGAAGCGGCAGCGAGAAAGCCGTCATTGTCACTCCAACTCGGCTCCAACTGTTCCGCTGCCGTAGCGAACAATAAGAAATCTGCTGCTTGCCGCAATGGATCCAATTCATTTTGTTATCAATCTACTCACAATACTCCAACACAAAAAACAGGTGTTTGGAATGTTTTGTAAATTTATAAAAAATAAAACACTAAATTATTCCATTTACATAAGTATTCAGATCCTTTGTTATGACCCTTGTAATTGAGCTCTGGTGCATCCTACTTCTATCAATGGTCCTTGGGATGCTTCTACAACTTGATTGGAGTTCACCTGTGCCTAAACTAAAAAGGCACACATCTCTAAGGTCTCACAGTTAATGGTGTAGGCCTATGTCAGAGTGAAAACCAAGCCACGAGGTCGAGAGAATTGTCCGTAGGCCTGCGAGACAGAGTTGTGTAAAGACACAAATCTGGGGAAGGAAAGAAGAAAATGTCTACAGCATTGAAAGTGCCCAAGTGCACAATAGCCTCCAATACTCTCAAATGGAAAAGTTTGGAACAACCAACAGTCCTCCTAGATCTGGCCGCTCAGCCAAACTGAGTAATCCGGGACGAAGGGCCTTGGTCAGACAGGTAACCAAGAACCCAATGGTCACTATGAATTACATCCAGAGTTCCTTTGAGAGGATGAGAGAAGCGTAAATAAGGACAGACATCAGTGCATCACTCCACCAATAAGGCCAATGGTAGAGTGAACAGATAGAAGCCATGTTTTGCCGGGAGTTTCTCAAAAAGCACCTGAACGACTCTCAGACCATGAGAAGTAAAATCATCTGGTCTGATGAAATGAAGACTGAACTATTTGGCCACAATTCCCGTTTGTGTGGAAGAAACCATGCACTGAGCTGCGTAACATAACAAAATGTGGAAAAAGTGAAGCGCTGTGAACTACGTATACTTACGGTGGTTTTCCACACAGCGAAACACCTCGCGATTTTCGGACAGCGAAACTTCGCCTCGGGGGCTTGACGGCGAAACCGCTAACGGTGGGTTTCCACACAGCGAAACACCTCGCGATTTTCGGCCAGCGAAATTTCGCCTCAGGGGCGTGACGGCGAAACCGCTAACCTTTTGACTGCAGTGTCTAGCCAGTGGTGGCAAGCGAGCTAATTAGGCTAATCAGCTAGTTCGTTTAAGTTTAAGTACTTAATGAAGATATCCAGGGATCTTTATGCCTCGATTAAGATGATGTTGACTTGATGTTGCCTATAAACAACAATTCATGTTCATAGAAACAACAAGGTCAATAAGACATAATATATTTCATACCTGTGTTGCAGCATGTAGCCTAGCTGTCTAGCTAGGTTTACAATGTAACCCAATGTCCTAAAATACTAGCATTTCGCCTGTAAGCTAGCTAAAAAGATCGAGTGCTTAAACTAACATAGCTAACTAGCTTAAACTAACACCCTAACCCTAAACCTAACTTTTTATGACAAAAACCGAATGACCCTTAATAACAGAAGCGTTATATCATGAACGTTTATGACTTGTTTATGACATGTTCATGACAGTGTCATGTCACTCTTATGTCGACACTGTCAAGTAAAGTGTAACTCTAAGTTGTGTCAAATGAACACACTAAAATGAGAGCACTATTTACTAAAATGAGGGCATAATATACTACATTCTATGCACAATCTAGTAAAATGAGATCATAATTGAGTAAAACAAGTGCACAACTTGGTCAAATGAGCGCAGATTCTCACGTTATACATTTTTTTTTTTTGCAATGACGCTCGGGCTCTGTATTGAATTAATGAAGCCTTCTAGCCTACTCATTTTCTATCCGGGGCAAAACAAAAATAATTTCGATGCAAAAACACTTAAAGAAATAACTGTTTGTAGCCTATATTCTACTCAAACCAAACAACTCTAAAATGTATAAAACTGGCAGATATCACAGAAAAAATATCTTTTGAACATCACAAACAGCTTCAGAAGCATATCTCTGAATTTGGTGAAGCCTTATATTATCTCTGGCTTTTTTCTGTCTCAGCAGCAAGTAGGCTATAGCCTAGTTGTTTATCTTACACAGATTCAAAACTCTGACAAAGACATGTCATCTCACACTACTATCAGCGTAATATACAGTAGGCCTACGTGACTCACAGGGGCTCAAAAAAGTGCATTCTCTGTTGGGATAGTGATGACAAACAAACTGGGAGGGATAAATGTCAGCAGCAAAGTTTCCCTTTATCTCATGTAAATGCATTCTTTGTTCATAGTCTAGTTTATTATACTGATCTGTCATGGATTTGCCCTGAGTTTTAAATACAGGACAATTCTGTTTTTTACGGAACGGTTGGCAACCCTACTTATACTAATACTTTCCATATGCACTGTATAGCTTTAGAGCTGTTAGAGCTGCCACCTGGTACAGTTACTTTGCATGCACTGTGGTTTTCTCCTTAAAGAAAATTGACACTGCACTAAAGATTGCATGCAGTTGTCCAATCAATGTAAAATTTTGTTAGCCTGACGTATACTCAATTCTAGTCAGAATCTGATACTGCTCCATTGGGACATAATTATGGGGCGTGTTTCAACCGATACAGGGGGGGAATGCCTCTGCACTCAATTGGATAGACCTAACCAATCAGAGCAAAGAAATAGCTTACCGTGAGGTGTAGGAAGAAAACACACGAACCATCCTTCTTCTCCACAGTTTTCTGGTCTTTTGTAAAAGTTAGTGCCGTCAATAACTCCTAGCCTACAACACTCATTAGCGAAATCTAAGAGATACGGGTAGGCTATTAGGAAAAAACGGATAGCCTATATCCCCTCCGTTTTTAAAAATAATTCTGTTGAACACTGATATGCTACAAACATGTTAAACAGCTGGGAAATGAATGGAACGCAAATCCCTCGAACAGGTGGTCAACCAGAGATTTCAAACGAACGAGGGAACATGTCGCAATGCAACAGCGCTGTTTTCCCTTGATGAAAGTGAAACCACGAGTTTTCCCACATCTCAATTGGCCAACGCTTTCAGAAATAATCGTTTTCAGAGATAAAACCTCATTAAATAATATGCATTTTCCATACGGGGTCATAAAAGCCATGTATCCTTCTAGCCACAGCATTTTTGTTTCAAACATAAGCCTAATCTAAGCTTGCGTGCTCAGATGATGTGATAGACCAGGCGCTGTTGCTCACCTGTTCATCATCGTAAAGCCCAATTTGATTGGTCCGCCTGATCTAGGGCGAGCATACTTGCTCCACAATGGAGCAATGCCAGACCAAACTTCCCGACCTCAAATGTTGTGGGCGGGACTAAGTTCGGAATGGCACCCGGGCTAATATTTTGTGTTTTTAACACCAGAATAAAGTCCCAGTGAGAGCCGTCCTGTGTGAACGTCGCCCCCCCCCCCCCCCATTTTTAGGTGGCATCTTTCTCTTTTAGTCTGTTTTAATTGATAACCTGAATGAAAACACTCTCAGGAGTCTAGAATGTAGTTTGTTTGGTTGTAGGGTTGCTTAGCATCATGTTTTAGGCCTGTACAGGTTCTCATTTCTTTAAAAGATTGTTCTGCATCAAGGCATTTTAATCCTCATTGTGCCTTTATGAAATTAATGTAATTAAAAATCTTTCTACTTTGTTTTGGAAAGCTTAGACTTGGTAGTTTTTTTTACCTGCAGACAAAACATTGGGTTTCATAGCACAAAGGCCTAATAAATCGATCCATCCTCACTGTAAAGCAGGGTCGTGGGTTGTTGTTGACATTATCTATGGGGCTTACAGCTTCACATAATCTCATATACGGTTTACTAAAATAGAATGCTCATGTAATCCAAAGTATACAGAATATGTTACTCACTTTGAATAATCTATTGGAATACAGTACAAAATAAGGCATGCAGTAAACTATGAGATACATTTTAAAAGTAGCCTTTCCAACACTGTCCGTATCAATGGTGTAGCAACAGTTTGAAGTCATTATATTGAGATAAAATAACTGCATTGTATTGTTTTAAAGTGTTTATTTAGATATCTCATTTATACAAACTTGAAAGCAGTTGATAATTCTTACAATATACGTACAACTTGACATAAAAACATCAATTGTCTTCAGTACACACAAACACACTGGTTAAAAGAACACGCCAACTCATTGGGAAATGTGTTTGTTTGCAGTCTACAAAGTTAGATTGGAGGACACATATCCTACTCTTCATAGATTCAGCTCAGCCTTTAACACAATAATCCCGGACATTTTGATTAAAAAACTTCTTGACCTACACCTCCCTCCCTCTACCTGCGCTTGGATTAAAGACTTCCTCTCCAACAGACCACAACAAGTGAGACTCGGCCACCATCTTCCCCCCCACTCACACTCAGCACTGGCTCCCCCCAAGGCTGTGTGTTGAGCCCACTACTGTATACACTTTACACATCGGACTGCTCTCCTTCCCACCCCTCCAAGCTCATCATAAAATTTGCCGACGACACCACTGTGGTCGGTCTCATTTCAGGCGGCGATGAGTCTGAGTACAGAGCTGAGGTCCAGAAACTCTCAGCTTGGTGCTCAGCCAACAAGCTACTTCTCAACACTTCAAAGACTAAGGAGATCATTATAGACTTCAGATGCAACCGCACTGCACTTGCCCCTCTCCACCTGAACGGCGACTGCGTGGAAAGGGTGTCCTCATTCAAATTCCTAGGGGTACACATCTCCGAAGATCTCACCTGCTCCATCAACACCAAAGCAATAACTAAGAAGGCCCAACAGCGACTACACTTCCTAAGAATTCTCAGGAAAAACCACCTCGAACAGAAGCTGCTGGTGTCCTTCTACCAGTCTATCATTGAAAGCATACTCACCTTTTGCATCACAGCTTGGTATGCGGGTTGCTCGGCTGCAGACAGGAAGGCTCTGCAGAGGATCATAGGCACAGCCCAAAAGATCATAGGCTGCCCTCTGCCCTCCCTGGATGAGGTCGCCGACTCCCGCTGCTTCAAAAGGTCCAGATCCATTTTCAAGGACTCTGCCCACCACCTGCTCAACCTGCTTCCCTCCGGCAGGCGTTTCAGGTCTATAAATGCAGCGCCAGACTAGCCAACAGTTTCTTCCCCTGGGCCATACCTTCACTAAACCAAAAAACCCTCTGGCAACTGTGGCCACCCCCCAATCTCCCCCTCCCCTGCCATGATCAACCTCAAACACCTCTGGACAATATTGCATTCTGTGCACCTATGCACTAGGCACTTTTCCTGCTATTAGGCTGCGGCTATTTTACTCATGTGTGCTGGAGGGTGTTCTGTCTGGGAGGGTTTGGAGGGTATTTTTGTGTGTAAATGTTGTGCTGCGTTTGGGGCTGGGTGGATGAGAGTGTGTATGAGAGTAAGAGAGAGGGCGGGGCATATTGGGGATGTTTTTTCTGTATGTTTACCTATTTATTTATGAATTATTTATTGCTCTTTTAAAAAAGCACTGACCAAGAGTGGCAACTTGAATTTCGTTGTGTTGATACTCTGTATTTTATGCAATGACAAATAAAGCTTCTATTCTATTCTATTCTTCTCTTCTCTGTGCTTGCAACCTAACTTTGGGGTAGACGGCAAATAATACTATTTCCCAAGAAGTTGACGTGTTCCTTTAACAACAGAAAATGTACAGCAATTCAGATCCAATGTAAAGCTTATTTTTACATGACATTACCAGATACCCCCCCATACACACAAATTCACACACAGCAAAACAATAAATAGCTCTTAAAAGATATAAATACAAACAGAATGACTGAGATAAATCTATGGCTTTGTCTTTGGCTTGACAGGAGACATTTTGGCTACCCACCTCCCCTAAAAACTTAACCCTGAGCAGATCATCAAGGCACCAATAGCAATATGAAAATACATTTGTATTGAATGACATCACAGAAGAAGAAAAGTGCATTTAAAAAGGCATGCATTCTCATTTAGCACAGACTTGTGATACAGTTGCTTTGCCTGAGTGGAAAAAGTCCAGTGGACTGCTGACCATAGCGCTCTCAGATCTGGGACTCTCCGGTGTTCTGGGCACTCTTGGACAACTGTGGATCACACCAAATATCATTAACAGGAAGAGCCCAACCACATCCTCATACAACAAACACCATTTCCACACAACAACACTCAAAATATCCTCACACTTAAAGCTATATCAGTAAGAACATCTAGCAAAAGCTATATTAGTAAGAACATCTAACACTGTAATGGCATACAAGTTACATTTTTAGACTCATACATCTCTTAGAGCAAAGTCACATGGAAAACATATACATGTTTACCCCGCTGGTGTTGTCCCAGTAACGTCTTATGTGTGTATGAAAAAGAAATCCCCTCAACATGATCCCTTAAAAATGAATGGTTATAGTGATGGGCTGAATACCTGAGACTTGGACTGGTTTGAGCTGAAGTCTGAATACTTGGCCTTGTGCGGAGCACAGACGCAGGACAGGAACCTGCCGTACTCCTCTCTCACCTGTTAAGGGTGAAAAAGACGAGAGAGCGCTGTGTGAGTTGCCTGCTCCGGACACACTGACCGTGCTCAGCATAAAATAATTGGCCGATCTCTGCTCTGCATAGTGAAGAGGCTCTTACCTGCTTGTTGAGCAGACAGTGCATGCAAAACATCAGCACGCCTTGCAGGCAGTTGAGGAAGGTGAAGAGGTACGACATGGCCATGGTGGAGTTGTTGAACTGGAAGCAGCCAAAGATCCACATAAGGCCCAGCACAGCAAGCTGAGCTACTGCAGTGATTGTAAATGTCCTGTAGGGGGAGACAAAGAGATATTGGCACACGTGTGACATTCCCCCCCAATTAAGTGGATGTCACTTTTTTTTGTTTTTTACTAATACCAGAACCTATGTAGGGAAATTCTCAAAGTCTCTGAAGTGGCTAAGTCCACTTCTAGATCCAGACATGAGCCCGATCAAAATCTGAGCTGTTCTTGAGTCAATTCTGAACAGGAACTTACTTAATTTTACGCAGTTTGTTAAGATCAGGATTGAGACTGGAGAACTTCTCAGCCAGCTTGTAGACTGTTAACAGGAAGAAGAAGACGTTGGCCTGGAGGAGAAAGACAGAGGAGGAAGAGGAGGAGGAGCAGGAGAGATAACATTGCAATGCAGACTATTAAGTGACATTAACATTTTGATTTTTGCTGGATTATGAACTTTGAAACTATGAAAATCATACTAAATGTATTATTGAAACTGGACTACATGATGATGTAGTCAGTGATGAAACTCTACTGGACTCACAGTAATGATGACACAGACAGGGCCAAGGAAACTCCAGATGAAGTTGTCTTTTCTCACATCAAACCAGCACCTGAGGGTACACACACACGCACACACACACATACACATCGGCCACACACACAAATACACACACACACACATACACATCAGCCACACACACAAATACACACACACACACATCGGCCACACACACACACATCAGCCACACACACAAATACACACACACACACACACAGGTAGAGGGACCAAATCAAGTCACTACCTCAAGAACAAAAAATAACAGAAAGATCAAATCATCTTATGAGCTTATGGAAGGTGCTGTAGACAGACTGGGTCACTCACAGGCGCTCGGAGCCGTATCCTTTGGGGTAGGCCGCGGCCGAGATGGCCACTATCACCGCGGGGACTCCGTAGCCGGCCGCCATCAAGTAGCGGGTCCGCAGTGTGGTGTGGAAGACCAGCACCACCATGCGGAACAGCTGCACGCCCTCCAGGCACATCCAGCAGAAGACAGACAGGTAGAAGAAGTGCAGCAGCCCCGCCACCACCGCACAGCCCGTCTGCCACCAAAAAACACACCGCACATTCAGAGAGGGCACAGCCCCCGGGCACTCATATACAGCAGCCTACGTATGTCTGGGTCTGTATGTGTGGATGCATTTGTGTGTGATTATTTGTGTGTGTGTGTGTGAGCATGTTTGTGTTGCCTATTGCTGCTGCAAAGACAATGGTAATACATTTTCAGAAACCATAAATACTGGTATGGTAATACCTTCCCCCCACCTCTCTCTCCATCTCTGTCTACCAGACTAAAGCTCACCTTTACCTGCCACAGTCTCTACCAGCAGTCTCTCTCTCTGTCTCTCCCTCTCTCTCTCTCTCCCTCCCTCTCCCTCTCTCTCTCTCTTTCTTTCTCTCTCTCTCCATCTCTGTCCACCAGACTAAAGCTCACCTTTAGTCACCTAGCTCTAGTCTCAGTAGTCTCTCCCTCTCTCTCACCCTCTCCCTCTCCCAGTCCCTCTCTCCCTTCTCTTCCCTCTGCTCCACTCCACTGTGGGTTAGCTCACCTGGTTTTCGGTGCGGGAGATGCCCACAAGGAAGATGAGGCTGGCGATGAAGAGGCTGAGGCTGAGGTGCAGGTGGATGGTGGTGCGTGTGCACTGGATGGAGTGGCAGAAGGCGAAGGTGAGGACGCAGGCCAGGAGACACACGATGGACAGGGACAGCCCCACCCAGGTCATCAGGAGCAGCTCAAAAGTGTCCTGCCCACACAGGAGAGAGAGAGAGAGAACTCATTTATAAGGTCCAAACACCAGTTCATAACTTAATTGCATATCACTTATGGAGAAGGGCTTAGCTTAGTGAAATGAGGTTTAGGCCTCTATCATGCACCCAGCGCAAGGTGGCACAAAGCCTGACGCAAAGCTTATTCTTGGACTGGACTGGCCACTCCTTTAAGGCCTGGACTGGCCACCCCTTTAATGTCTATAAACTGTACGCCTCTGACCATCCGTTTCTGATCGCCAAATAGAGCTCTTAATCACACTGTGGAGGGGAAGTCTGTTTGAATATCAGATTAATGTTAGCGTTTGTGGCACTAGTGACATCCATGCTGAGCTCGATATGAACAATTTTAGAAGTTTTAGGAGAATTTAACAGTATTTAGATCTTGCAGTAATATCATTATCGATTGGTACAAATAAACAAATTCACTGTTCATAACTTCTGAAAAAGTTATGAACAGTCTGAAAACTGCTGTGTAGACTTTCTGTGAATGTGAATGTATGCTGTTTTGGGGGCAGTAAAACTGGAGGGACCAAGTGGACTGTGAGTAGGATACCTCGACCTCGTAGAGAGCCATGAGCACTGCGAAGCTGCTGAGATGGTTGCAGGAGCACACTGTGTCGGTCGCGTTGGTCATCACCACTGTACACCCGCGGTCAGACCACGCGTCGCGCTCGTGGTCCCAGTAAACACATTTGTGCTGTTCCTCCTTTGACTGCAATAAAAACAAATGTTGATTCAGCTGTATTTTGTAACCGTCAAGTACATATACAGTATGTTAAAGTATACTGTTAATCACTGAAACACACATCTACTTACTGCTTAATACCAATATGACCTACATTTTTGTGTAGTGAAAAATATTCAAACTTATGCACGTGTCTGAAATAGCAATCATTCTTAAATATTCAGACAAAACATTATATATCAATATTGAATATACTGTATTTATCATCTGTATTGTTCACTTATATGGTATATATTTGCATAACATAAATGAGTAAGAGGTGTCCTACATACGTTGAGATGGGGGAAAGAGAGGGTGATATTCTTCGTCAGCTGTGTTGTGTTGGAATTGCTAACTGTTGCTGTGACTACTTTTGAGTTCATCTGGAACTTCGGGTTTGCTTCATCAGGAGTCAGAGCAAAAGAGTCATTAGATGATTTCTCCAGGTTCTTATAGATCAGCAAGGCAACAGTGGTGAATCCTGTTCCACAGAAGACACACGCACAGACGGGAGGGAATAAATATTTATCTTGGTTGTCTATGACCATTTCCTGTGTGGGAAAGGTCACTTCTGTTCAGAATGTAAGCTGTACTGCACATCGGCATGTGTTTGTACCAGGGAATTTGGCTCCTGCCGCCATCTCCCAGTGTGTGTCCAGTTGGGCGTTCCCGGAAAACAAGCGGACAGGCCCGTTGAGTGGTGCATCTCCCCTCTCCACCCGCAGTTCCACCTCTGAAAGCACACACAGATCCCTATGTTCTGACACAAGGCTGGAAAACACGGCTTATCCTAGTTGTCTTGTCTGGCCTCCTCTAATTAACTGGTTCTTAGGCACTTAAAGCACTAAAGGTTCAGTTCCTGTGAAACGCAAGCACTTCATAAACATTAGGTCATAATTTGAAAATGCAACAAGTACAACCACAGGCAACTGCTCAATGAGAAATTGAATAGATTCTTGTGCTTGAGGTCTGCCTAAGTCTAACTAATCACTGGTATGTTTTGTGGGAAACGATTTATTTTTTAGGTTGTGTATGGCAGACTCGTCAGCTAGCTGTGTTATCCAGGGGCCACTGTAGATAAGATACTTTTAAGAAGCGTGTGATAAAAATCTGTAACAGCTCTATTGATATGCTCGACAGTTCAGCTAAATTAGCAATGCGTTGGCTAGTCATTTGGCACGTGAAGCAGCTAAAATGAAGATAGAAACGATATGTTAACCACACAGTGTTTAGAACTTCCTTTTATCAAATATGTAAAAACATGTTTGAAGACTAGTGTGTGATAGAAATGAGGCTTACCAACATATCCGGTAGAAATTTTGGTTTGTCTGTCTTCTAGCAGTGGTCCAACTAGTTTCAGTGCGCTCTCAACAGAAGACAACAATATGGTGACTAGCTTGCTGTCACTGAGGGGTCCTTTTGACAACAGACCATCTATTATTGACAGGAATTTCTGTAGGAGGACACAAGAAAAGAGTTAATAGTGAGTAAGGAATTGAGAAACCAGAGAAAAAGAGAGTGAGAAAGACAGAGACACATGTTAAGGGGATGGAGAAGGAGTGGTAACCCACTACACAGACTCCTGTCCAGCTCATTATGACACTGTTACAGCTATGGCTCACTGGGGTAAAGACACATTCTAAAGCTTCCATAAGGCTTTACCAGTAACAGCTCCTTTCCACCCTGAGCTCTCCTGGCCATGTTATTTGGGGTAGTTGAACTTTGGTTTAGCAGAGGTCCGAGGACTTTCAGTGCTTTCTCAATTAAAGTCAACACCATGCCGATCTGCTTGTCACTGAGGGGACCTTTTGACAGCAGGCCATCTATTGATGACAGAAGGTTCTGAAGGTTGGAAACAAAAACAGAGTGAGTGAAGAGGAGAGAGAAAAAAGAAGAAAGATTGAGAAAGAGAGGAAAATATGATGGAGAAGGAGTGTTAAAAACCAGTCAGACAGAGTCCAACGAAATCTCTCCTTGTAAGACATTGTTACATTTACATTAAGCAGACGCTTTTATCCAAAGTGACATATGTCAATTATATTACAGGACCCTGAACAGGGCACAAAAGGTGGAAGCTGGGTTTTGAACCCACAACTTTTCAGGCTACTGCATGCTAGCCCAGCTTCTTAGCTGCTACACTACCACCGCCCCGTTACAACTTTGTCATAAAAATGCAGTTGAAAGCCACCATGAGGCATTACCATTAACAGTGTCTTTCCATCCAAAGGCCCATCCAGTGCTCCATCTGGAGGTGAAGCTCCAGCTGTGTCATTTCCTGTCAGTTTCTTACACAGGCGGTTCAGCAGGGAATGAGAATCATTCAGTTCAGGCAGAGTCTGAAATGATCAGGAACACCAGAAGCAATAAGCTAACAAAGGCTACGTAGGGATCAAATCATTTGTATTTTTAAACAACAGATATTGTGCTCAATCCTACCTGCTCAGAACTGACATCTTCCTGAGGCCAGTCACAGTTGAATGCTAACAGGAAAACGTACAAAAATTATAAACATATTCATTATTGTGATTTAATATTGATATATAAAGTTAATGTCAGATTGCAGCAGCATGTGTCTGTTAAGTATAAGCAGATCGCATAGCACCTATTGAGATGTAGTTGATATGACATTCATCTGACATTTACAATTACAACAATTTCACCCACAGACTCCCACAACCAGGGATGTAGTGGAGGCTAAACGCAAGTAAATGCAGTTTATCCACCTCTATAATTTCAGAATTAACCACAAATCACAATATGTAGACTAGGAACCATTTAATACCACTGATATTGTTATAAACATTGGACAATAACCTCCAGCTCCTTAATCAAACATGTTCTGAATGCATTTTTAAAAATATGATACTGCATGGCACAGTCCACCTCACAGAATTCATAGTTTACCCACCTCTTATTTTACCACTATATCACTGCCCACAACTAAGTTACAACACAGGGAAATAGCTCTAGGAGCAGGAACCATATTAAAGCCAAATATGGCTCAAAACAGTCTCATCATGACGGGGCTCAAGTGCCAGACAGCTGAGAGGAAACGGAAGGTACAGAAGGAGAGGGAAGGAAAGGAAGAGTGTATTATTATTTTTCACCTGTGCACGCTTCCTGATTGAAGCCATAATTGGTATATCCTTTGTGACAAACACATTCATAACCATGAGGACCCTGGTGACATGCACCTCCTCCACACATGGAGGGGTCCATAGAGCAAATGTCTGGAAAAGATATTAAGTGGTAGAATGATTAGGGCTTTGAGCAGTATTTTTACACAAGCTTTGAGTTTTAAAGTGTGCAGTATTTTCAAAAGCTAATAATAGCCATCAGTGTTAGCCATTAGATTTGTTCTCTTTAGTACCTTTGCTGCAGTTCCAGTCTTTTACACCTACTAAGGCTACTTAGAGATGAAACATACCAGTACTAGTCAGTTAGTTGCTAGTTAATTTATTGTCCCCTGAGGGAACGGTAGTTTCAGACATTGCACAAAATATCAGCTCACAACATTGACTCACCTTCACAGGATCCATCTTTTTTGGTGAAGTTGGTGATTCCAGACCTAAGTCTGAAGCCAGGGCTGCACACACAGTAGTGGCCTGCTGGGATGTTGTGGCATTTTGCCTTTTTCCCACAAATGGTGCTGTCAGCCTCACACTCACCTGTCACATGAAAGAAGTGTCACAAAAGCCTAACGAACCAAATAAAATATTAATTTCAATCAATTCATCAAATCTAATCTATCAAAAACTGGTAAGTTTAGTTGTGTTGCTGAAAGTTGTGTATGTTTGTCCCTGTGAGCGAATGCAATTCTATGTTTTGATTGTAATAAAACGAATGGATTAGATTCACATGTTGATATTCCCTACCTGATTAACAGGTTGGTGACATGTATTCTTATTTGAGTAGAGGCCAATAATGGAAATACTGGTAAGTTTAAACCATAGTTTAAGTTTAGTCTCACTTTCACAAATGCTAGTTTTGTTGTTCAGACTGAATCCAGGGTTACAGATGCAGGAATAGTTCCCAGGGATGTTGTGGCATTTAGCGTTCTCCCCACAAATGGTCGTGTTAAGGACACACTCATTCATATCTGTGAAGTTTGATGAAAAACTAGTAAGATAAGGCCAGATTAGAAATCAATATTTACTTTCACTTCCTCAAAGTGGTTACTAAAGTCACGTGTTCATCAATTTTTTTGTCAGTATCTCACCTTGCCATGTCACTAGTCAACCAAAAAGACCAGGCCAGATTAGAAATCAATATTTACTTTCACTTCCTCAAAGTGGTTACTAAAGTCACGTGTTCATCAAATTTTTGTCAGTATCTCACCTTGACATGTCACTAGTCAACCAAAAAGACCTGAAGTAATTTCTTACAGTGTTTTGAAACCTGCATTATCTTTAACTGACTAGCAGGTTGATGACTTTCATATTCTTATTTAAGTAGAGGCCAATGATAGAAAAAAAATATCAGTTTAGTCTCACCTTCACAAATACCAGTTTTGTTGTCCTGACTGAATCCAGGGTTACAGCTGCAGTAGTAGTTTCCAGCGGTGTTGTGGCATTTAGCGTTCCCCCCACAAATGGTGGCGTTCAGGACACACTCATCTTTGTCTGTGAAGTTTGATGAAAAACTAGTATCAGTCATTATTGTTTTAATTTAAGTGCACACATTAGAAATCAATATTTACTTTCACCTCCTCATGGTGGTTACTAAAGTCATGTGTTAATCATATTTGGTCAGTATCTCACCTTCACATCTCTCTCCGTGGTTAACCAAAAAATGGTAATTTCCATTGTTTGTCACAAACCCATCCTCACAGATGCAAGCATAACTTCCCTGAGTGTTTTGACATGTGGCATGCGGGCCGCAGTTTTCCACTGTGCACTCATCAATATCTGCAGGGGGGAAAGGTGAAGGTGTGTCCACAGATGTCACGGAGAGGCAACATTAACATGCTAAAATGGGCCTCTAATGCATAAATAGTGGTGCAGAAACCAAACCCACACACAGGAACAAAGCAAAAGTAATGGTGAGCCAAGACAAAATATAAATGCTCTGGACTAATTTTTTATGCTCCCCAAAAGAAAAAAAATACAGTAAATAAATGCAATAAATAGGACAGTACATACATCACAGATATTTTAATGCATTTCATATCCTTAACAAAACAGGCACTTTTCTCATTTTCTCACCTTGACATGTTACTCCCTGGTCAACCTGAAATGTCTCTTTTCCGCTACTTGTCTTAAATCCATCCTCACACATGCAAGTATACCCTCCTATATTGTTAACACATGTGGTATGGGGACCGCAGTCTATGTTTTCCACTACACACTCATTGATATCTGCAGAGGGATAATGGTGAAGTCAGTTCAACCCCCAGTCAACCTGAACATTAGCCCCTTATTCTACAGTACAGTGGTAGACAGCACAAGTGGGAAAAGATAGATGGCTAAACGCTTTCATTTGCTCCCCAAATTTTCCAAATAATATAAAATTATTTATTTTATTTATCATTTAAGTTATTATATAATATAAAATAACACACATAACAATCCATGCGTTTGTGTTATGAAGTAGCCTAGTTACAGTATTCCTACCTTGGCATGTCACTGAATCTTCACCAGTAAAGTTGACATTTCCCTTAGTGGATTTGAATCCGGACTCACACTGACAGTAGTAGCTGCCCTCTGTGTTGAAGCACTCTGCATTGTGACCACATAGGAGTTCAACTTCCTCTTCATCACACTCATTTTCGTCTTTGACCAAAAACAGGGGGCAGAGAAACACCATGACAGAAATAGGAGAGTGAGTGTAATGTAAAAAGAAACCTCGAGTGAATGGCAGGAATGTTATAAAGCTGATCATACATGTAAATGAACATACATTGGCATATACTGGGGTTTCTTACCTATGCAAGATCCATTTCTTTCCTTCTTACACCCATCCTTACAGCCAGTTGCACAGCCTTCAGATATAACCACAAGGAAAAGCAGGAGCAACAGCAATTCTGACACACAGACAGACAGATCAAGACACACAAACATATTACAAACAGCTTGATGTTTTGTAGATGTTATTTTACTGCAATCCAATATCAGTCCAACTGTCCAAATGATGCAAAACAGACCTCACTGCAGTAGCTGCTATCTCATGTTGTTAAGCACATTTCATAAGAGAAGAAGAAAACAAATCGTCATCCTGAACTCTTGTTCGTTAGTCTGCTGTGTGAACTGCACAGAGAGTAGCCTACTGGTGCTGAAAAGGTGAATAGATTGTAGAATAGCCAAAAAAGATGTAGCATTGTTATAAAACCTTTAACATCTCTAAACAATCACAAGTAGGGCAGTTCATCACAGTTCATCCATTGCAACTGGATTGATGAAAGGTCACTTACACCTGTAGGCTACATTGTATTTGGGAAAAGCAAAAGGTATCAGCATAATGTTATTTATTTATTTATTTATAAACAAAAACATCTGTCAGTTCCGTGCCGTTTTCAACAGCTATCAA
Organism: Alosa sapidissima; assembly: GCF_018492685.1. NCBI lineage: Eukaryota > Metazoa > Chordata > Actinopteri > Clupeiformes > Clupeidae > Alosa > Alosa sapidissima. Next base: position 3,181,851 of record NC_055959.1, on the reverse strand, counting down.
AAACAAAGGTCATTTTTGGATGGATGGATTTTTTTGTGAATGTTTCTTCTTCTACATAAGATTTTAGTCATCTTTAGTTCATGTAATACTTTATTGTCAATGCACAAATTAAGTAACAGTAGTCTGAAACGTTATTGTTAATGCACAAATTAAGTAACAGTAGTCTGAAACGAAATGCTGTTGTGGTGCAAATAACTGACATGTCCAAATGGGCCTTGATGAAATGCATCGCTAGACTGTTCATACACATTTTAACGGGCCAAAGTTGAAGAGCTGTTGTCCGTTATTGTTCGTGCAAATATAGGCTGATTCATGTTCCCTTGCATTGTGTAAATGAGGTCCATGGCTAGTCTGGCTTTCACCAGACCAACCTCAATCTTTTAAGAAATCAAAAAATAAATAGCGGCCAGATCAGGCTGAGTTCACCAAGCCTAGTCCATAGGCACCCGATATTGTTCACGCTCTGGCTATTCTAAATGCAAAAATGCATCAGGGAGTTAAGACAAAACTGTAACTAACACACTAGATCCTAATAGAAAGCTGTTAGCTTCCCTAAGCTACAGGTAGGCTTATAAGGTAGGCCTATTTACAACATAAATTGTCAATAGGCTATGCTGGCGACACAAATAAAATCTCCTTTGGAAACCAATGGCTTACGCCTTACAGTATCAAGCGGACTTAAACTGCCATATCGTGGCGAAAAGTTGTAATAAAATTCACGCAGCTCCATGAGTCAAGGAAAGCGCGAATGAAGTAGCCACTTCTAAATGGGACCCACTACACAGTAGCTTAAAGGCCGTGTTGCAGGGTTCATTTTCCAACGAATTTGCACAATTTGCTTGTTGATAATAAACATTTAAACTGTTATCCATTGTATTTGATGTTGTTGGGTATCACAAAACGGAATATAATACGAAAAAGCAGGTAATATTTCACAGCATTTGAAGTGATTCTCCTTTCCCCCACAATGCATTGCATTACGTCACCTTGGGGAGACTACAGACCAAAGCCCACCTTGAGACCCTTGAGAATAACGAGAGAGGAGTAAAGAGAGACGAGTAAGGTATTGTTCAGCAGTAGATAGCGCAGATTATAGATAAATATATAGGCTATAGATAGCCTAGATATGTATATAGACAGATAGATAGCTAGATAGATCATGTCATTATGCTGGTCACAGGGGAGCTCCTCGACCAGCGGCCAAAATGCACTCGCTTCCCTAGTTACTGCAGCTCTCCACCACAGTTTCCATCGGGACGGCACAGCCCACACAAGCACCTGCAAAACTGCGACTTGCCCATATTATCTCCCTCTTTGGTAAGCCGTACCCTGACGATGTCAATGGCAATCAATCACGAGCAGTAGTTATCGAAAATATTCATGCTGAAGACACGACCAGCCTAATTGGCGGCGGCTAGAAGCTAAGTAACTGGGGTGGCTCACAGGTGGGACTAAAAAGTTAGCCCAGCTAGCTATCATGATGCTTCATATTCTGATCTTCTGACTAAGTTTGCCCAGTAGCCTACTTATCTGAACTAACGACATGATCACTATCACTAGATATAAAGAACATGTTGACTTTCATTCGGTGCTGTTCACTGACAGTAACAAAAAAAGTGTCGTAATGTTATAAGCATAATACATTGAACTGAATAGGTGCATTATAGCCTCATAACGAGGCCTCTCAAATTCAGAAAATTGCATTAAACTAAAATCGGAAGACATTGTTATCTTTGTTAGACCATAGGGTCGTTGTCATATAAATGCTGTAACGAAATTCGAAGTGTAAATATACAAACTTTATGTTGAAAGTGTAACCGCGACCGTTTCCCATAGGAATGAATGTAAAACATATACCCTCCAAAACGAGACCTCCCGAAATTCTGAAAAAATACTAAATTGATATCAGGCACCGTTATTACCATTGGTAGATCATAGGGTAGCTGTGATATAAATGCTGTGACGAAATTCGAAGTGTAAATATACAAACTTTATGTTGAAAGTGTAACCGCGATGTCCATTGAAATGCATTGAAATGAATGAAGCACAGATCAAGTAGTCCCCAAAGTGACGTCATCACCGAATTGCGTACAAAAAACCCGCTAATGCTAAAAACAACAAAAACTGGCATTTAACACCATTTGGAGACATTTTTAAAATGATATACATATATTGAGTGCTTTATGTACCCATTAATCAACAGTGGTGTTTAACCTGCAACACAGGCTTTAAGGTGTGTTGCTAAAGCAGCCATAATGAAATGAAGGTGTCATTGTTTGGATACTTCACACACACGTGCTTTTTAATTTCACAGACTACAACTACCAAGCTGGAATCAAAGCACATCGATTCCCCTCTCACACCCTGCACGCACTTAAAACAAAATAAACAGGCGTCTCAGTCTCACGCATGTATAGGCAAAACTGTATCAGACCGGTGTAACGTCGGTAAATCTTCCATTGCACAGAATGATTTTTGTAGCACATGCAACAAATGACTGTCGAAAGATACAATTACAGTGCTGCTATCAATTTGCTTGGTATAACCGCATTTATAGTTTTCTACAAATGCAATCAATCAAATTGGCCTCCATCATCACTCAACCAACGCTAACGGTAACATTACCTAGGTCCTTATTGATATTATAAGATTAACGTACCTGCAGTAAAAACCAAGCATGTCCGATAAACATCCTCAGATTTATTTCGGCTTCAAGAAGAAATGGGAATTACATTTGAATTACATTTGTGAACATCATCCTATCCTTATTAGACGTTCTCTGCGGTAAACTATAGTCCTTGTAGGAAGCGTCCATTGTTATTCCAACCCACGTTTAACTTCCAACAAAATTACGTCTCACTGCAACGATGCGCCATCTAGTGGACAAACGACTACTTATCGCCAATACTGGAAATGCAGCCATGATGATGATGATGAATATATATTTTGGCTTTCTTTTAATCCTACTGAATTTGTAATTATGTATCGGCCGTTCTAATACCGATAGTATGTGGGTGCCTGTGTGTGTGTGCATGTGTATATGTGTGCACCGCCATCTACAGGCCAATGAGTGTACAGTCACTAAATGTACACATAATCTATTTTTTTTAAGACCCCCCCATGGATGAAATTCTACGAAACTTGGCATACCCCCAGAGAATGCCAGGTCAATCATACAAATAAAATTTGGTGCAGTTCTGAACATCTTAACTGAAGATAGGGGCGATTAAAGCAGAATAATATTGCATTTTCATTTTTTACAGGGGGGGTGCAAATCACAAATGAGAGATTATGGGCCAGATTGATGTGGGCCCTTGAGACCAACATACCATAAAAGATTCTTCATCCTCGGTGCCACGGTTCAGGTAGTTATTTAGGAAAAACTGCTTTTTTTGCGGTTCGGGGGGCCCAGCACGGGGGGGGGGGGAGTGGACCCCGGGGACGAAACAACATTTTTCCGTAAAAGTCTAGTGGGGCTACATACCCACCAAATTTCATGTGTCCCGGTGGTTCGGTGTCCCGGGTATCGTTGACCAAAAATTCAGGAAGTATGACGGAAAAAAAAAAAAAACTTTGACAATCCCTATATGACCGCTTCGCTAGCTTTGCTAGCGGCGGTCATAATAATGTGTATAATGTAAAACATTATCAAGTCCTCTTGTGTTACAAGAGACTAGGTATAAGTGGAAATAAAGTAAGCCCGCACAGGGCTTGGTGGATTCTGCCACCCAGAGCATTGTAGTGATTTCACAGTCTAAAAATATTACTTTAAAGGCGAGAGAGCACACAGCTTCTATTAAGCGTGGGTGATAAAAGCCAAGCTAGAAGAATTGAGTCTGTGTTCTCCTTCTCTCTCTCTCCCTCTCTGTCAGTGGTTCAGACTCAGTTATTCATTCGCTTGCTGCTCTCGGAATGATTAGACCACATTGTCCATGAATCAGGATAGAATCCTGAGGAAAGTTCTTTGGAATGACATCGTTTTCCCTCTCCCGCTCTTTTCTTTGATAGAGCTCTTGGCAGGTTTTATGACAAGAAGCACCAGAAACTGAGCAGCTGACTAACACTTCCATTAACAACTTCCAACTGCAGGCTGGAACTAATACAAAGACACAAGGGTGATCCACAAAAAAATAGTCTTGTGTGGCTAAAGTGACACCAATGCCCATATAAAAGTGGAACTTTCAACAGTTGCTAGGCCTACTTCTCCTGTGAACATTTGTGTAACATGTTGTTACACTCTGGCTATCTTATAACTTAATGCTTTACATATACATGATAAGTCATGAACGTTAACTGCCTCTTCATTGAATGGAAATACAAAGTTCTGATACATATTTAAATTATAACATGACAATAAAATGCTTGATAAGTAATCATTAATTTAAGTGTATACGGTATAAACTGATCAAGCTAATCTTAGCGGTTTGGCACTGAAAATAAATATATGGTGAGAGTGTTAGAAAAAACCCAAGAATGATACAAACAGCCATAAACACACTCTATTTCCATGGCAACATGTAGTCCGCTCTCACTGTGACTGCAAATGACTCACCCCAAATCAGGAGATGCCCTCTGTATCTCATGGCGACGGAAAAAAAATTCACCGTTGCTCTGACTCCGGCCACTTGGCGTTTAAAGACCCAAAACTCTACTTCATGGAAGTTTGAACGGAATCAAAATGAATCCACACTGACACGTGTGGAGCTTTCTGCCTTTCTCTTTGAATGATTTGTATCGGTTGACTCCGTAGGTGTCCAGATGTTCTGTGGGCAGCACAACACCCCACCCTGCCTTGACTCTAAACACAGCACAGAGTGATTCTCTCTCGGCGTTGCCCTCCCCCGTGCCTCTGTTTCCAGCTGTCTGACAGCACTGGGGCCAGCGTTGAATCTCATCTGGAGCACAGACTGCACCGTCACGCCCTTCAGCTGGCCAGGAACCAAACACACACGCAGAGAGAGCGAGAGAGGGAGAGAGAGACAGAGAGAGAGAGAAGGGGGAGGGAGGGAGAGAGAGAGACAGAGGGAGGGAGGGAGAGAGAGAGAGAGGAAGAGAGGGGGGGAGGGAGGGAGAGTGAGAGACAGAGAGAGAAGGGGGAGGGAGGGAGGAAGGAGAGGAGGACGAGGAGGGGAAATTATGAAATGTCAGAGGCGAGAAAAGAATGGAGATGTGAGAGTCAGGAGCAAACTTGGGGAGATGGTTTTCTAGGTGTGATCTCACCCACACTGTTCCACAACAAAGTTGTGATCGCTTGTGGCCTCATCAAAAAATGAATAGAATAATAATAAAAAAAATAAGAAAAGAAAAAAACCAAATGGGCTCATTTGGCCTTGCTCCCAGCAGACACTGCTTTCCTTTTCCTCTGCTGACACTGCTACCTGACTGGAGGCCGGGAGACCAGGAGCTCAGCAGTGGAACAGAAACAGTCCAATGGCTTTGATCTGGCGGATGAGGATGACACAACTTTGTATTAGCAGAATGACATTAAGAGAAAGCCACATGAGTGAGCACACACAGTATTGTGGTTCCTGATAGGATATCTGTAGTTTTGCTCATCATTTATCAAAACACCTTTTACATTCTGGCCAAAGACTGTAGGGGAAAACATACACAGTCCCTTTGGCTTATCAACAGTTATACAGATCAATAAAAGACACACTTTCAAATTTGGCTGTACATGTAGCCTACAATGACAATAAAAATATATTCTATTCTATTCTACTCTGTCTCATTCATGTCTGTAGTTTCATGACAAATACATGAATACGATTTAAAAAGAGGATTTAGCCGGAAACAGTGTAACATTTGAGGAGTGTTACAGTAATACCACTTCAGAAAAAAGCTTCTGCTAAGGTGTAGGGGTGACTTTTTAGAGGGAAGCAGTCATGCTGCAACCATGTCGCTGTCAACGTGACTGCTGCTGATACTGTCAAGAGGAACTGCATGTTCTCTAGAAGCGTCTCTCTGACGACTGAGCAGAATGTTGTGCCATGACGTGCAGGGTGGTTAACGCAGAGCACATGTTTTTTTCTACAGTAGTTGTGAGGTGTGATATTGGTAGTGATGCACTGCTGCTGAACGGGGTTATAGGCACAAACTAGCCTGCTAACCGAGAGCGATTATGTAAAAAATGGGTCAGTATTGTGGTGAATCTTATAGGACCCAGAGGTCTAAAGCAATAAAAGTCATGTAAAGTAATGCAAGAGTATGGCTGACATTTTACATTGATAATTTGGTTCTGTGGCACATGGTGATGAGGAGGAGGAGGAAGAGGGGGAGAGCGATGAAGCAACACTATAGTGATTTTTCTTCAACAACCAATGTGTAGAGAGTCTTTTGTACTTAGGTTAGGTTGGTAAAGGATCTGCCCATGTGGTTCGGCTGTTGGTAACCACAGCCATGGGCGTAACCTTTAACACCACAATCACAAGTGGCATATTGCAGTGCCTGGAAGGCACTAGGGCAAGGCATGGGTTAAGGTTAGGGTTAGGTTTAGGGTTGGGGTTAGGTTTAGGATTAGGTGCCTTTAAGTCAGCGGTGTCAGGGCTGCCTGGAAAACAACGTTGGGGGCTTAAAACACCATCAAGCATCTCAAACTTCCCTTTCCCTCCTGAATGTATTTTTAGCAAGCACAGTTTTTTCCTTTGTTCAACTTTGTTTTATTTAGCCTCTGACGGAGCACTAAAACAATCAAGACAAGACCTGTGTGAGTAAACTGAGGAAAGGAAACAAAATAAGCTATGGATGCTGTTAAGATTTCAGTCGACTTGCCCAAGTCGATGCCCAAAGCTCCTCTCTGTTCAAGTGCAGCTCTTCTGCTTGTTTCTGCTATGTGCACAGTTTCCGTTTTTATCCCCCAAGCTTTTATAGCAAACGCTTCTGGGTTACCACTTCCTCCTCAAAGGTGTAAAAACCCACAGAAACATCAAAACACAAACACACACACACACACACACACACACACACACAACATCAAAACAGACCAAACCGTACATTGGTTTCCTAGGGAACTGTATACAAAACTTTGTCATTAAAAATAACACAGCAGTTTCTAGGTGCTTGAAGATAGCTATAGCTTGATAAATTAATAATCTTGTTTGAACTCTTTGGTAACTATGTGTGCAACAGCCTATGTATTTTTTAATAGATAGTATTGGTATGTGGTTAAGCATTTCAGCAAGTGTCATTTTGCATGATGATCGTCATATCAAAGTTATTTGGAAAGTGTGGTTTATGACAGCGGTGTTCTGATGTTAATGTCATTCTGTTATGGGGAGAGGGATTTAGCTGTGGCCTACTTAACTCTGGCAAGCTCTCCAGGAAACTATTAAAAAATCCATGAAGTTTTTTTTTGGTTTCCTCTCTGACTATATCCTCTCTTTTTCTTCTCTTTGTCCTAACTTTCCTTCGACATGTGGTCACAAAAACTTGGGATTAGACACACACACACACACACACACACATTGAATTTTGCATTGAATTTGGGCTGTACAAGGTGAGATTTCGCAAGATCTTCTGGTTCACAAGAAGGTTAAGCCCTAACGGTAAACATTCTTATTGGCCTTCTGACTGTCTCCAATAATGCAGAAAGCGATGATGCTACTCTCTCACCCTCTTGTCATTACGACAGAGTCTGTTATTTATGCAGGTCCATTTCATTGAACTTAAGGGCAAACTTTCATTAGACACAGTACAGAAATCAGAATTAGAATTACTATTACTTTAGTATCCCAACACCGCTGGGACATGTAATGTTTGTACGCCTTAAGCAACAATGGACATACATAGACTGTACATAATTACATACATGGTGTCAGTGTAATTACCAGAATGCATATATGGACCAGTGTTTCCCCTAGAATTTTTTCCAGCAGTGGTGCTGTTGATCGTAGGAAGCCCCCCAAAAAGAGAAAAATTTGAAAAAATGACTCCTTAAATGTTGACTTCTGGTGGATTTTGTGAAAGAAATGGAAAGATAGAGTTACAAATTATGACAACCATCAACACAAGCATTTACAAAGCATGATTATTGCAGTACAGGATTATTCATGTTTTTCTTTCACCTTTTTCATTTACATTATTAGTATTAGCCACTGTACAACTGTACACTGTAGGCCACTGTACAAACTATTACTATTTAGAATATACAGTGCTGTGCATAAATTAAGACATTTATATATAATAACATTTATGATACATGATACATTAAAAAATAATTGATGTCCTATTTTGTTTTAATTAAGGCATTAAGACAAAAGGCAAAATCTGTTTTTTATTCCTCCCTTTAGCCAATTTCAGCATGGGTGTCTTAACTTTTGCACAGCACTGAATAAACTATATAGACTTCTCTTTCATGCTATTACACTGAATTGAGTGCCTGTCACTTTAATGCCGTGACGGCCCCTGACGCTGGCTTGATTATCACGGTTTTAAGCTAACTTAACTTAGCTAACTTAGTAGTGTTGTTGTGCATGGTGCATAAGAATATGTGGATGAAATGAATTATGTTTCCCATGTCATTTGGTAAAATAAATGGTCAAAAATTCGAAGAAAATCTATCTTGGATTATAGCAGATAAGTGCCTTGTATCATTTCTATAAGTTTGGTGAGCTCTACAGGAATTACAAACTATCGCAGATGTAAATGCTTGCGTTATCCTATTACTCAAATTCAATTATACTCACCAATAGGCTAGCTAGACCTTAGTTACACAGCCTAGGTATGTTTGCATATTACGTCTGTATGTGTTTTGTGTTTGTCTGCTTGTACTCTTTGTTACATCTGCATGTGTTCTGTGTTTCTGTCTGCTTGTTTTCTTTGTGTCTTGTGTTAATTTCAGACGGTCCGGTGGGCAAACTACTACTAATTGCTGTAAACTGTGATTGGGTTTCCGCCCTTTAAAAGGGGGTCTCCTACGTCACAGGGGGCGCGTTCTTGGAATTTGGGTTGGCCGCTACAACGCCACGCTACACCGCTCTGCTCCGCTGCGCAAGCCACGAGCTCTGTTTCTTGGCCGTCGCTGTCGCTCCTGCCTGGTCCCCGAGTGTGAGTCAAGGAGAAGGCTGGGGATTACCTGGGCCTACTTTTGGAGGCCTTTCGTTTGGGCAGCCTTATTTTTCGTTTGTCCGTATTTTTCTTAGGCTTATAATTTTTTGTAAATAAATATTGTTGAATTATACTTTCATTATTGGCCGTCTCCTATTATTTGTCTATGTCCCACAACACCCCTAGACAGTGGGACGTGACATTGCAACACAGGGCTTGAAAGCATTGCCTGCATCACAAACAAAAACAAAACCATGCGTGGAATTTATCTATAGATAGATAGATAGATAGATAGTTTATTGATCCCCAGGGGAAATTCAAGGTCTCAGCAGCATACATACAACACAAACACATTCATTAACAGCAGAAAGAGTAATTCAAGTATATAATATAAAAACACAACTAAGCAGTAAGGACAGTAGAAGATAAAGAATATGCTAAATACAAATTATACTAACACCTTATACAATATATAAAAATATACTAAAATACAAATTACAAAAATACAAATTATACTAACTAACACTTAATCTATATCAATTCTAAAAACGGTATCCACATAGTGGTGATTAATGGTGATCTGGTGGTGATCTGGGAATAGGCTACTAAAGGTAGGGGCGATAACTATCTCGCTGGCATGTTTAATTTGGTTCGTTGGTTAGAGACTGTTCGTTATATATAAACGGGGTCACCGGAGGGATTTTGAGTGTTTCCATCAAAAGTTCCATGACCCTCCCCTGCCTGCAAGAAAATGTTGAACGACCCTCCAACAGCACTGTCAAAAACGACATGACCCTTCCCGGCCAATTGTCAAGACTGTCCGACTACGCTTTCGAGCGTTATATAAACACATTAACTTGGGCTACCGTTCTAAAATCAACCTCTGCTTTCTGATCTTACACATCACACTTCACCAAGATGGTGGCCATTTCAGTAGATTTAGCCTACTCACTAACATTGTTGTGGAAACACAATAAGCATGGAAACTAAATGCACACTTCCTGCAACTGCATAGCCTACTTGAAATAAGTTACTGTAAGTATTCACATGAAATAAAACAATACAACATTGAGACCATTCAACAAAGCACACTGGGTAATAACAAATTCAACACATGAACTTGTTGCTATGGACCCGTCTATAGGCTTCCTCAGCCATTGTAGCCAAAGCTGCCGAAGCTGAACATTATCCAAAACTCAATTTCTCAGACGAGCGTCATTGGGAGCTTGCTACACTCCTTCCCTCTCAAATGACTTGAAAAGGCCGTTTGCATTATTTCACAAATAATCACAGGGACCGAAAAATACCTAACATGCCAACTTTTTCCGGGTTTATCATTTTAACTTTTCCCCGCTGTCTTGCCGTTTTAATATTTTCCCGTAGAATATCCCATATTACTGTAATAGCCTACTCTCACAACATTAGTCCTGCATTCTGGCCTGTCTCTGTGTTGTCCTGTTGTTACCCCTTGCCCTTCCAGTGAAACAGAGGCGTTATCCCTTAAAATAAAGGATTTTTAACTTCTTTCATCAACATCAGTGTGCCTCGGATAGGGCCTTTATACTTTGGGGATAGTCACAAGCTAAAAATTGAAGTTCTCATGTCCTTTCTGATGAGCACCTGATGTTTTCTTCAAACAATTGACCCAACGCAGCACTCTCCTTTTCTTCAATTCTTGGTATTTAAATCATCGTTTTGCTTGCTTGAATGCGAACTCAGAGTGATGTTAACCTAGGCCTATTTAAGTTAACGACGTGGTTGTCGTGAGAGCACGATTCATTGGCGCTTGCAGTGTTCGGCCGTAGGCTATGTGTACGTGCGCACCTGCCAGGCTACTCAGCCACGAGTAGACAAAGAATTCCCCCTGTATATTCACTCCAAGTTGGCCCACCATAACTTACCAACTCTACACTGTAGACCATAAACTGGCTATTTATATGACCAAATGTATTTGTTCAACTTTATGAAGCAGAATTACGCACTGCTACTTGGAACGTAGGCTAGGCCTAACACATTTTTGTTGGCAGGAGAGAGAATGCCCAGATAGCAAGAATATCGGCCCGATTCTGGCGGAGTGCTGGCAATGTCGGCTGAGGTCCGAGTCGGCTGAAGCACAGTAAACACAGTCGGCCCGATCCTGGCTGAGTGCTGCCACTGTCGGCGGAGTTTCAAGTCGGCTGAGGCACTGTCCCCTTGAACGGGCCGATACTGACAAGCAGTAGTTGGGCTGGTTACTGTGTTTCTTATTTGGCCCGATTGTGGTTCGACGGGCTATTGCCAGTGTTCGAAGCAATTTCGGCAGACGGATTTCATACAGTGTGTGGCCCGATACTTCAGGAACGAGCACTGATCAGTATCACGGCTGTTGGCGGCAAAAATGAAACATTTATATGAAGGTATATTGGGTGCAAAAGTGGCGAGCACATTTAACTGCAGATTTTGCATGTGCACACTAAAGTCATAAATGTGTAACAGTAAAGTTGAAGTTGTACATATTTTTTTTATATCTTGTTAACACAAAATAGGGGCTACGGGTTCACAAATAATTTTTACAGGTACACAAATCCTATCCTGTGAGTCACAACTTTCAAGAGTCACGCACTCGACACTTTTGCTCCAATCGTTGCAGCGCAGTTGGTGCGAAACACATTTGCACATCTGTGTTTCATAATCTGAGAACATGCACAACATTCGTGCATTTGTAAACCCAAATGTGAACTAATGCATCCGAAGTTGTGCATCTGTGAAATAATTTCTCATTAATAAAATTCTACAGATCGCTTTGATTTTCTTGCACGACTACAAGTCAATTGATACAAGTGCTCGAATCTGCTTCTACGAGTGACGATACTTTTGCTCCTGGCTAGGTGATATAATAGGAGCAAAAAGATTTGTATGTGTGCACGTCGAGCGAATCGATCGAGAAAACAAGGCAGCCGGATCTGGATCCTGGATCGCGCTCAGACTACCATTGCCTGCTCATACCCGAAGAGGTAGCTGACTGCTGATGAGCTTGCGCTCACAATGTTGAAGACCATGTGAGGATGGAGGAAGAAGGTATAGATGTAGGTGGCGTGCGTAGGGTGGTGTATACTGCCACTAAAACACTGTGAAATAGACTTGTTATGTTGTTTTTTATATGTTGTTGTCCCAGGCATATGTGGTTTTACCAACCGGAACGGGTGGGAGATTGTGCTTAGTAGGCCGTCGTATGCAGGGGCATGAGACGAAGAGACCCCAGAAGAGTTTCATAGTTTTCTGGGATTGATCATTGACATGGGACTTCACTTCCCTCCCTAATATCCATTGCTACTGGGGAACCAAGTCTCTGAAGGGATCAGGGAGCGTTGACCAAATGAGAAATACATATTGTGTACACTTTTTCTCCATTGACATTGCTGTTGTCAGTAGTTTCTTATTATTTCAAGTTTGCCAGAAAGACTTTGGCGAAAATCTATCACAACAGCTGGCAGGCATTTCCGTCAAAATTTCAGCCTCGCATTCAGCTGCTCCAACTACTACTCTGTCGTCTTTTCATCAAGTACATATTCCTGTACAGCAGGAGCCAAAGAAAAATGGTTGGCTTTGTTCTAAAAACAATACATAATAACACTAAAGTAGCTTGTATGGCCTGGAGTTTAGCGGTAGGTGACTGTTTTTTTGGTAAACAAAATTGCTGTCAGATTTGGCATTCTACAGAAGGGGATGTGTTTCGTTATGAGTCATAGGTCTTCTGTGTTTAACCTTCAGGTTCCCCACCCCACCTTTCCCTATCCTCCTCTGTGTGTGTGTGTGTGTGTGTGTGTGAGTTTGTGTATATGTGTGTATGTGTTTATTCTCAACAGGCTTGTTCTATGTAATCCACTTTCAAATGTTTAGACACATGGATTTTTGAGTGATGTTGAAGTTGATTGTATTCCTAGCTTTTCATAAATAATACATTTTATAGATGTATATCATTTTCATATTACACTAATTTATATAAGGAAGTATCTGTTGAATCAAATGTATTCTATGTCTCTATTCAGAATTGATCTTCAATAAATATACAGTATACTTACTTCCTGTATTACTGGTAAGGTACATGTTTTTCTTTTATATATCATTATTGTTGACTGTAGCATTTGCTTATATACAAATAAATGGTTTATTCTTATGGACCAAATAAATCTAAACCATTGTCTGACTTCATTATTAGTTTTTATGCATACTTTTATGTTTTTGGTGAGAAAGAGAATGTGAATTCTGTCAACATTCTAAATCCCGTTTTCTGCATTTTTTTACACTTATCACTTAATTTATCATAACTTTTGAAAGGTTAATGATATTCCAATTCAGTCTTTTTTTGTTAAATAGCCCACAACTTGCTGAACATGTCATACACTCTATATTTTTCTCTATCTCGTATAGAAATATGATGAAAATTAATTTTTATGCGAATGAAATTCAATTTTAACGAATTTCGGTATACATTTGGAGAGGATTTTCAAAGACTGTTCATTACTATATCAACATTACCATTTGATGGTATGTATTATACTCAATAAATAAGTTTTTTTTGTGTAAGGAGGTCATCCAGCACCAAAAATGGAATGTTCGGCACGGGCACGAAAGGGCTAAGTAACGTTAATGTCAGTGTTGGCGGTTAGTAAAAAAATCAGTGCTGTAACGTTAATGTTAGCTATACTTGCACAATTCTGTGGTTAATTGTGATTGAATTATTTAAAAAATATACAGCTTAACAATTAACCAGCATTGGTTGACTTGGAAGAGGCTAGCTAGCGATTGGTAATTGGGAATCTCTCTTATGCTTCAAGCAGGACTGAGACTTTATTGTGTGTGTGTGTGTGTGTGTCAGAGAGAGAGAGAGAGAGAGAGAGAGAGAGAGAGAGAGAGAGCTCCTGTCCTGGTCATGTAGCTAATAAAAAATCAGTAGGCATATTTTAAAGGTCATTTTGTGTTTTGTACTGGTCTTTTTTTTGGGGGGGGGTTAATCATGTTGAACACATACTAGGCCCCTTCATTAGCCTACTAATTGTGGCTATAACTAATTTAAATGTACACCTCTGAATCCAAGCAACACTGACCAGAGACCTGCAATCCTTTGAATGAAGAAGGCTACATTTGTGAACCATTTCTTGTGTTGGTTAAACAGGAGACATGAAGAGTTCTTGGTAAGTTGTACATTGATTTAATAGAATTTGTAATACATTTTTGTTTAGATGAGCCAAATAATAGGAATCAGCTTTCATCTAGGCCTGTGTTTTTTGATGTGTAATTTTTAGATGCTTTTGGTTTGCCTCATCCATTATGTCGGAAAAGAACAGGAGTGGGGAATGCGCTGTTGACTGCATGGCCAACTGGAGCACCCACAAGGCTCTTGTGAAGGAAGTCAACAAGCTCTTGTGCTTCAGGTGTGTATGTGTTGACAAATATCTCTTGCGCTTGGTAATTGTCATTGGTAATAAATTATCATTTAACAACCACACAATGTCTTGTTTGCCCAAAATAACTACCAGGGAGGTGTTACCAAGACAGCTGCACAGTCGCAAGACTGGGCTTTAGTAATATTTGGTCAGACAGTAAAGGATAAATAGTTTAATGTTTTTTCCCCCTGCTAAGATGACATGCTGTCCATGCATCTCAAATTGAGAAGGATGTATCAGTTTTATAGTGTGTGGGCCAGTACAGGCCCGGGGATCAAGCCGACATTCAGCCAACACTCAGTCAGATCAGTTTTATAGTGTGTGGGCCAGTACAGGCCCGGGGACCAAGCCGACACTCAGCCAACACTCAGCATATCAGCTTTACTGTATAGTGTGTGGGCCAGTACAGGCCCGGGGACCCAGCCGACACTCAATAAGTCATTTTACTGTGTGTGGGCCACAACTGGGCCAAGTGAAACTATAAGAGTCATTTTACTGTGTGTGGGCCACACCTGGGCCAAGAGAAACAATAACAGTCATTTTACTGTGTGTTGGCCACACCTGGGCCAGAGCAAATTCTTTGTGTCAGTTATCAGTGATTGGGCCATTTTAGTCTTGGAAATGTCTCCTGAAATCACATCATTTAATTGACTACTAATGTTCTCAGAGTGGATTTCATTTTTGCTGGGTTCCGTGCGAATGGAAAGTGCTCCACATTGGTCACCAATAAAATATCTACAATGCCTGAAATAGTTCACTCTGACGTAAATGGCATGTACAGCTAAGTTCACACCAGTGGTGTGGTAGGCTACCCTTAATAGCAAAACATGTGTTTGATGTAGGCTATGTCCATGTTATCAACGTCACTCTTCTCTTGCCTTAAGGCTTGAATAAGCGTAAAGAGACATTTCCTCACCACTCCTTGGGAAAAATGGCTATGTGTGAAAAGCAAGGGGGCAACAGCCATAAATCTATCTGTATGTTATGTGCACTAACAATAGCTTTAGTTAGGAACTTGGCTCTGATTCAGAGCAAGAATCTCTGAAGGTACATTCTAGAATAAGTGATGACTGAGACATGAACAAAGAAGAGCACATAAATGGTCTTGGATTGTATTTTTAAAAATGATATCCATTTTTGATCGCACAGTAAGTTTTCCAGCAGGCTTGACCTCCTGACTGGATCATTTGGTAATTGGTCAGTTTGAATCTCATTTCCTCTGTGTTGAGACAGAGTGGACACTCGAATATGAGAAATGAAACATAGCATGGGAAATGTGGGTTATCTGGGGAAAAAAATGCTAATGTCTACAATCATGTCTTAATTTGTCTTAACAAATACTCGTGGTAGGCTACCAGAACACTCCCCAGGTATATGCCAAGCTACGGAAAAGCTCTACAGTAGGTCCTATAGTCTGACAAAGTTGAGATTTTTCCCATTCTACAGTATAAGAGTCCCATGATCTTTATAAGAGGGTAATTCACTGCTGGCAAATGACCTGTTTACAATCTTTGTGACTGATGGGCTGTTAGGTTTCTGTTCATGCATTTAGTGTGCTCACAGCTGCCAAGACTCCCCTGTTTCCTTTTGAATCTTTGACCGGGAACAATGCATGGCCAATGTATTGATATGATAATTCATATCTGTGTCTGAGAAGCTATAATGAAATGAGTGGTATCTAATAACAAAGCACAATATTTATAGTGTGTGTAGTGTACAGGAAAGTTGCTAAACCAAGTAGCCCTGTATTTACTCACCTATCTGGACCACAGTGTCCATCTTGCATTAGCATAGCAAGTTACTGAGGTCAAGTCTTGCACGGTCAAAATTCTGACTTAGTAAACTGAAATATTGACATGTGTAAATATTTTGGGTCAGAAAATTGAAATAAAAATTAAAAATCTCAAAATGTTGAGTTCTATTGCATCTCAGAATTTTGGTATACTCTGGACATAATACAGTAACTTTGTGGCCTCGCCCCTGCTGCAGCACCTTTTCCCCAACCTCACAGTTTCTACCCAGATAGCAAGAGGCTGGTAGCCTGACGAGCCAGACCCACATTAAAATGTAGGGTCTGGGCACTCACCGTTCGCAGTGCTCAGTCCGAGGGGCGGGATAATCCGTTGTCTTTCAAATTCCCTCTGCACGCAATAGGACAGCGGCAGCGCTATGAGTCCCATGCGTTTCCCACCAGCGGAGCTAGTTGGCTAGTTCAAACGTTTGCCAACTCAATAAAAGCTTAACTCGTGTCACACTGTTCGCCAACAGCAACATCCATCTTATTTGTTTTCAAGTAGCAGGGAATTCAAGCCAAACTGTTGCAACTCTGCCATCAATCATTAGTTTAAGCTCACCTAACGACTCTATACACGATTTGATTGGCCTGATTGAGTTTCGATTTCTGGAGCTCACAAGCCAACGGAGAGTTGCTAGACTAGCCCTGTCGGCAGATCTGGCATGCCACCAGCAGTCCGCTATCTGCAAATTTTGCTATCTGGGTAGCAGTTTCATATTGAAGTAGCATGTTGATTTCTGTTCTATTCTATTCCTTCTTCGGGGATAATACATGCTTTTTGTTGATTAGCGCATTTACATTATTGCCTAGCAACTGCTGCGCAACCACAGCTATGGCCTCACACCTCACTTTGTAGGCCTATAGAGTGTCCCAGTGACTTTCGTTTTACTTCCGCTACAAGGGACCTATCTCTCAAAAAAATATAAACGGCAGTTAATGGAGAGGTAACAATTATTTTTTGGTCCAGTTTGAATTGTGCCACGAATTTCACATATGATGTGTGTGAATTTAAAAGATATTTTTTCACGTCAAGAAAGTACTGTTGTTCGATAGACTTAAAAAGTTATGTTGGTTTTGTGCGAATCCGCTCAGTGGACTACATATCTCGTCTTGAACGATGTAGCACTACGTCACCAACGTAATGAAACGATAAGATTAGCTGTTATGCTAGTTAACGGTTGCATCTTGCTGCCTGCTATGTCACTTAACTATATCTAATGTACAGTCTATGGACGAATACAACTTACCTGATGTGTTTAATCCTCTGACTCATGGTATTTTCATCGGCAAGGAAAGCCTAATTAAGACCTGTTGCTGGTATGCTTGTACAATCTAGTGTGGCTGTGAATGAGCTAACGTCACTAGCGCGACTGATGGGTTTGTAGACGTTGGAATTACGATCTTTCACAATGTTGTAATGCAATAGTTACGAAACAAACTGCAAATGTCTTTACATGAAAAATTGTCTTAAATTGACAAACATCATATGGGTAATTCAAGGCACAAGTCAACCGGGACCAGAAAATAATTTCTTTTTCGCCATAGACTGGCGTTCAAAATTTTTTGAAAGATAGGTCCATTGGAGGCAAATGGAAGTGGCGTCACTGGGACACTCTATAGAGCTGGTAAGTCCCGCCCATCCGCTAAACCCCCAGTGGACCTCTAGATTGAAAAATCGTCAATGCAAGTGAATGTGAGAAAATAATTATTTTCTGGTCCCGTTTGAATTGTGCCATGAATGTGAACATATGTTGTCTGTGAATTTTTAATATAATTTTTCATGTTACGAGTTTGACAGTATATTATATGATTCTTCGGCTATCAGTTGTGGAAAAGACATAACGAGAAAAACTACATGTCGTCTGTGACGTGAGCTAGCTCTAATCGCTAACATTAGCTAAGATGCTAGTTTTTGTAACAGCAGGAATAAACACGCATGGTAACAAAAATATTCGAAACATGTCTAGCTTCACTCAACACATTAACACTATGATACAGTGTGATTGTAAAGTTGTATGGTTCACTGTGTTCAAAGTCAATCTTAATAACCCTCTACATCTCGACCAACTGATGGTTGTTATGGGAAACTAGTTAGCTGTCGTCTAGCGGAAAGTTGTAGTCCACAAAGTGCTCTCACACAAAGTTTAACCTCATCAAACTTCTACCCGCTCAATTGTAGCATTCTTTACACGAAAATTTATATTAAAAATTCACAGACAACATATGTTCACATTCATGGCAAAATTCAAACGGGACCAGAAAATAATTATTTTCTCACATTCACTTGCATTAAAGGGGTCATAGAATGCAAAACCGAGTTTACCTTGTCATAGATGAATAACGATAGTTCAGTGGGTGAAATGGAGATACAGAGAAGTTCAAAACCCCATCCACGCCTCCTTTCTGTGCAAATCTCACAATTCGAAACTCCCGCCATAAAACGGGCGAATCCAAAAGAAGCTCAGAGTTTACGCAAACTCCGAAGTGGTGCCTTATTTGGCTCTGGCCTGTACATTTGTCACGCCCCAAAATTTACATACAGACCAGCCCACTGGTTCGCTGGCCCAAGAACATGAATGGAGGTCGTGAAGATGTCAGACACTAGTTTAGCTAGCCTACTGTTGGGTTTACTTCTACAAGATTTACAAAGCAGGCAGTTTCTCTATCGAAAATGAGCCAGAGAGGTAAATGCAGTGTTCCAGGCTGCACGGAGAAAGGGGAAGTTTGTCACAGTCTTCCCAAGGATCCGAAGACTCGGCAGGCATGGATAATGTTTGTCTATCAGAAGATCCCTGCAAAGTTCGACGCTCAGCTGTTCATTTGCTCTGAACATTTTACCGAAGACAGCTTTCAAAATCTTGGACAGTTTAAAGCAGGATTTGCCAAACTTCTTTTACTGAAACGAGGGGCTGTTCCGACCGTAAGGTCATCACAAACGCAAGCTGTAAGTATTATTTTGTCTAAGCAGTTGATAGCAATGCTAGCATATCGTGTATAGCAACATACATGTACACGTAGAATGTGTTACGATTCAGTTTGTTAGCAATGGGGGTAACATTATTTCATTTCCCTGACTGTATTTCATTCGAATAAATAACATGTTGACATGTAAATCTACACTTTACGATGCACGTTTGTCCAGGTCTTCGTCAGGTTATTTTGTTATTCTATTCCAGCAAGATAGCTAAAGCTGAGTAGAATCACGATAGTTTGGTTGCTAGAAGATAGCACTAAGCTGTAATGTTACCCACCTAAGTCGATCCTGTTACCACTTTTAGAAGTGGAAACTAGGAGTAACGTTAACATTATCGTGTAAAATGATTTCAGAGCACATCACAAGAACAACAAGAACAACCATGAACAGAAGTTGCAGCATGCCAAACAGATCCTCCTTGTGTGGCATCTCGCGGGACGCAGCTTTCTTTTACTACATTGAGACCTCACCAACGAAGCAAAGGTAAACGTTCTAATTATTCTTATGTTATCATGAATATTATCAGACGTGTTATGGTGTTTGTGTGTTCCAAACATGTGTAGCATTATTACTGGGTAGCATTTAGTAGAGCAGTGTTGCCTAATTACTTACCTTGATGACTGAGAACATTAGTGAGCCATTCACAACAAATTAAAGAAGTATTCATAGTATGAATAGACCTATTCATACTATTCATCTCACTGAATGACCTGCATTTACTTTTGTGGGGAAGGCCCCCCACAAAAGTTTTAATTGTTTTATAGATATTTGATGCAATGCAGCTGAGAACACACACGTATGATGCCTTCAGAAGACATTGTGTACAGAAATGGGTTTTGTTTAGTGAAAGTGTGAGATCAGGCCTAATTGCCAGCCATCAAAATGCAAATCATTACAGTTTTAGGCTGCTCTAACTGAAAGGCACTTGTAACAACACCGGTTAGAGTACAGCTTTGGCACAGCCTACAGGTTTAGCCAATGCTTTTGCTGTGAGTTAATAGTAGTATTTTGCTTGGTGTGTGCTTACAAAAGTGACAAGTGACAATTGTTACAACATTTCTGCTGTTTCATTTAGGTTGTACCTTGCTGCTATGCATTTCAATGAGAATGCTCAGCGCCCACAACGGAAGACAGCCAAGGGGAAACTAATGTACAGGCTTGTGTTTCCAAAGGCCAAAAGGGGAGGTTACACAGTCAAAAAAGTGAAGACAGAGCCAACGATTTGTAAGTTTAAAATGTATATATTTTTTTATACAAACGATTGTGCAACAAATGTGCAACGGTATAGACACTAACAATAACTTATTAATTTACACACAACAGGCTATGTCTTTAACCTGATAAGACTGGTGTTCAAAGAGATCGTCCATGACTCCCTTCGTTATGTGGATGCCGTCCAGCAGATTCCTGTGCCCCAAGACTTGTGTGCTCAGCTTCCCAGACCTTCCAGGGAGGATGCTGTCACTGAGCATGTGTCACGGTTCAGTCGAGGGGGGGTCTGAACCCGACATACTGCCCTGATGTTTCCGGAAACTCCCTCCGTATGCGCAGCACCACACAAGAGGGGATCACAACACGGACACTTCGGCCAAGGAAACCCCAGCACCAGCTCACGAAAGATCTGTAGGCCAAGTGTCTGCATTGCCTTCAGAGAAATCAGAGTGGAAAGGCACACTTTTTTACTATTTATTTTTTGAATATAGCACTGTATGATTGTGTTGAAACAAAATAAAGTTTGTCATTTTACTGTTTGCATCAAACTGTGTTTTCGTGACCTGCTGAACTAATAATGAATGCATATTGGCTAAAAACATTTGATTTATATTATATAGCTGGTAACACTTGTATCAGATTGTCCTCACCTTTCCATCCCTCTTATTCTCAACTGCCCATGGTCAGCTCTGTAGATGTTCATTGCATTTTGTAAAGAATATATGTTGAGGCACACCGGTTCAAGGCCAGGATGGTCAATCATACAGGTTATCTCCTCCGGAACCTGGGTCATTCTTCTAATGACCTGTAAAAACAAATATAAAGACCATGCTGTTATTTTGTCATTTTGAATGAGCAGAAAGCACAAATTAGCTTGAGTAAATATCTCCAGTTTTAGTTACCTGGGGTACTTCCCGGCAACATATATTTTCTCTCTCCTGGGGCATGTGGTCACAGTTTCCACACGTACACCTGGCAAGGGGAGATGGATGTAATTGTAAGTTCACATATCACTACATGGAACGAGGGTAATAATCTTATAATCAGATGATATAATCAGCAGGATAGAAGTTAGCCTACTGCTGATTAGGTCATCTGGTTATGAGATTATTATCTTCGTTACATGTAATAATATATACAACAGGACGATGTCCAGTTAGTTAGGCAAGAGCCTACTATTTCTGTAGTGGCAGTTCGTAGGTTATGGTGTTTGTGAAATGAGTAGCCTACTGCTCGCGTCAACAAAAATATTACCTCTCGTGACATGACAGTGGTAATATTTTTGTTGAAGCGAGTGAGCAGTAGGCTACTCATTTCATTACGGCCATAACATACTGAACTGGTACTACGGAAATAGTCTCTTGCCCAGCTAACTGGACGTCCTGTTGTAAGATCACATATTACTACTAACGTTACGTGGCAAATAATGTAGGTAACTCCTAATCAGATAACCCATTCAGCAGGAGAGAACGGTAACAATATACTGACTAAAACGAGAGTATAGGCTATTTTCCTTGCGAGCAGCACTCATTTCATTATAGCTATCTGCACGCTACATATTGGCTATACGGACTTTCTCGCTAACTGGACATCTTGACAGAAAATGCACGAGGGTAACGTTACATGTTGTAAAACATTTGTTTGTGTGCAAATGAATAACTGTTATGCTGCTTACAAAGTTAACATAAGACTAATACAACGTTATGCTTAGGCTAGGACACTGAAGTGTGAGTAGGCTATTACATTAGTATTACAGCTAACGTGTAGTGCTACGTGTAAATGATAAATGAAAAAACTTACCATTCTGAAGTAGTCATTTGTAATCTATGGGCGACTGGTTGCTCCTCTACATCAGATTCTTCCTCTGATTCTGGCTCATACATATATGGTTCAACACCTAATGTGTCCATATCAACAATTTCGATGTTTCAGTGAGTGAGTGCTTGTGGCCATGACGCGTTTGCTCCACAGCTTCGCTCGTTGTAAACCAACCAATCAGCGCACAGCTCATCTAAATATTCATGAGCATACCATAAAAGGGAGAAAACCTCTCGGTATTTAAGTATTTAAGTCAGAGGCCATTGCTTAGTATTTAACTGTAGCCTACACAAAGATGTAGACGTTACAAGAATATTAATATCAGAATAATTATTGGTTGATACTAAATCAATATTGAATGTTTTTTTTTTTTTGTGTGATATATCATTCAGAATGTTGCAACATGACTGGTCTTCAATCAGCCAAAGAGGACACATCGTAACTCCTCTCCTAGTTACTCTCCATTGGCTCCCTACAGTAGCCAGAATTACATTTAAATCTCTCACTTTGGCCTATAGGACACTGACTGGATCTGCTCCTTGTTATTTTAATTCAATGATCAAGATATACATCCCCAACCGCCCACTGCGGTCTTCTGATGAGCGTCTATTGTGTCGACCAGTCTTAAACGCTAGGTCAAATTCAAGACTCTTTTCCTCAGTGGTTCCATGTTGGTGGAATGAGTTGCCCAGTGCTCTTCGTTCTTGTGATAGTTTTTGGTTTTTTAAGCACTTCTTATACATTATGGTTTGTATGCAGTAGTACTGTTTTATTTTCATTATAGGCTGTTGATTAATTTGACATTTGTTTATTATTGATATTCTCCTTAATGTAGTCTTACCATGTTATTGTTATTATATTATTGATTGAATGGGCATTATTATTTATTATTGCTTCCCCCCCTCATTTACATTGTTTATTTCATTAGGCTATTGATTGATCCCTGTTTTAAGTATTATATTGTTTTGTATTTGTTAAGGGTAACCATAACCATCATCATAATGTGGTATTTTCTTATGCACTTGAAACAAAGAATAAAAATGTTTCTTTAAACATAGTACCGCTTTAAACACATCACACACTGAACAGCAAAGTAGCTTCCTGATTATGTGTAAAATGTTTACAGAGTATCCTGATGTAGTAGGTCCATGTTCTCATATTTTTACAGCTGGCATGAAGGCTGCAATATTACATTTTTGATTTATAATGGAGCACCCTCTGACTAGCAAGCCTGTGGTAGAGGCATACGATTACAGACATATTGAGAGAGCCTATCAATGAGTTGTCACAGTTTTCAATTTAGACGTATTATTTTGAAATGATGTACGTCTACGGGAGGATTACACATCACTGGCAAGACCTGATCAAATCATACCAATGCAAAATGCTTCTCCAGCAGTGCAATCGCAGGTAACAACGATACCTTAACGCATTTTCAGATACCGCTGTTCTGAGCATACTAAGCATTTGTAACTTTGAATCCCTCCTCACGTTAAGCTATGGTCCAATAATGTGTTCACTAAAACACAAGTAACGTTATTTGTCGGGCTGATTCATAAATGGGCATACCGAGGTTGTCGACCTAGCAGGCTAGGTGGCGTTTATTGCCATTCGCAAAACTAAGCAAGAGTTAACGTTAATGAAACTTAACATCGCCTTCTCCAGTGACTTAAGTGTATTCAAATGAAGTTGCAACGATGATGGCGGCAATCACTGGTTACGTTAAACCATTTGAAACAAGTAGGACTGTAAATGATGGTGACTATGGCTAACGTCACTTCAATATAGCAGAGCCCTTTTACTTTACCTATCAACTGGCTAATGCTAGCATGATGTAGCATGCTATGAGCTAATATACTTAGCATCTACGAAAGAACTAAACAGCACATATCTTTTTTCACAAAGAATCTGTCACAACTAACAACGATGTCTCTTACAAACAACTACACAATGTATGACTATCAATTTTGTATTTAGTCAGACTGTGATAAGATGTAGCCTAATGATAATAACAGCAACACTTATTTAGGTTAGATTATGTGTCGAAATCAGGTGTCGTTAAAATAAGTGAGCGATGACGTGGTAGTGTCTGCAGCCTAGACGGTAAAACATAATGGACAAAGCGTCGTGTCTGCAGCCAGCCAGCTGTCAATCATAGGTGTAAACACGCCCTTTTTAGATTTGTTAATATAACATTAAAAAAAATCCTTTCAGCGAGAAAAGAAAAATTGTGTGTATTGAAGCATCTTGAAAACTATTTTTTCGAATAAAAAGTTGTAGATACAAAAATAGTTTTAGGTGAGAAAAGTGACACGGAAAGTTGGCTACTTGGCCATTGAAATACATGGGGATGGGCGGAGTTACACATTGTACTGCAACCAGCCACCAGGGGGCTCTGGACTAGCGCTCGCATCACTCTTAACAGACGACACACTGTCCAGTTCTATATATACAGTCTATGGTTTGTGCGGTGTGCTAAAATGAAGGGAGAGACGGACGAGGCGCACGTGTAAACAAAAGCAGGCGTGCCGTCAACGAAGAAGAGCGGGTGGGAATGTGTCTGTTCTGTGTCAGGGCACATAGGTAAGAGCATAGACATAATATACATAGACGCCGCATCGACCGCTACTCCTTACTAGCGCTGACGAGATTTGGAGCCGCCATCTTGGACCGGTCATCCACTCCACTCAGTGTAATCTGTTTGGCCGGTGAGATGAGCTGTCAGCGCACTTAATTAATCATATCTCACTGAATACCGAACAGATTCTCACGCGTTTTTTTTTGCTGCAAAGGTCATACATGTAGCTATGATACAGGACACATGATTTAGCGTATTTTAATATTCATAGTGGGTTTAACAGTAATAGAATATTCTGATATATGATATAAAGTGACCTGACGTCCGATATCAAAACTGGGAACATAATCCATGTTTGACAGCATAGACAAAACTAGTTTGATACAAGTTTAATGAGTTAAATATAGTTCACAGTTGACAGAAAAGTTCCATCAACAGCATTATTCACAGTCCACAGAAAGGTTCCATAAACATTTAAGTGAGATCAGTGCCATTCAGACATCTGAGGGGTACAAGTAGGCCTATGTGGTTTAGTGACAAACTTGGGTAAATTGACTCAGAATAAGTTGTAAACCTCCCAGTAGAAAAGCTGTATGATACAGGAAACATGGTTGTGTGTATTTTAATATTCATAGTGGGCTTAACAGTAATAGAATATTCTGATATATGATATATTATAAAGTGATGACATCCAATATAAAAACTGGGAACATAACTAATCCACGTTTGACAGCATAGACAAAAACTGGTTTGATACAAGTTCTAATGAGTTAAATTTACAGAAAAAAATCCATTAACATTTTCAGTTCAGTGCCATCAAAAATAAAGTGATGAACAGACATTGGTGTGGCATAAAGGAAATGGAGTAACTGGGTTCAATATCAACAGCATTTGTTAGACAAGTTCCATAAATATTGTAAAGTGCAAGTTTGTAGGTTTGTTTCTGATCCTTAAAAAACAGACATTGGTTTGGCATAGTAAGTGTAACAGTTCATCAATTCAAGACAAAAAGGTGACTTGTCACTTGTACAGTGTCAATGGGTTCATCAACAGCATCTGTTATTTACAGTTCACAGAAAGGTTCCAGCCCCAATAAAGATATTAAATAAAAAGGAATTAAGAAACATTTTAGAAACTGCTAAGATCAACCCGTTCATTGCAATCAGTAAAGAATCAGGGAGTGTCTTCACAGGCTCAGTGAGACAGAGTTACCGTCATGCAGTTGGTTCTATGATTTCGACAACTGGTGCATGTCATTTTGTATGTTCCCACCTTGCTAAAATTGCTTGGGTACACTTTGGCTGAGAACAAAAGTGCTTCAGACAGCAGGTGGGCAAATAAGATGGCATAGTAAACTGGGTAAACTCCATAAAAGAGGACTGAGTCAACCAGACGATGGGAAAATGGGACACAGAGTGGCGAATGCAGGTGATGAAGGTGGAGCTCATAAATCAAACATTCAGTCACAGTGTAGCAGATGCCCTGCAGTACTGCAATGAAGAGCTGCACCTTCCTCAGTTCCAGGGGTGTGAGGAGACCGTTCAGTTCATTCACAGTCTTCTTGAACAAGGCAGTTGTTCTGGAGAGATACAAAATAATAAATAAATGAATTAAAAGGAATTTGAGAGGCATCTTATTCTTGTTAGGGTAAATGACATGTGAATAATACAGTGTTGGGCAAGCTACTTCGAAATTTTAGTGAGCTAAACTATCAGTTACTCTGCCATGAATAAAACACTACACAAAACTACCACCCAGGCAAATGTATTAGTAGCCTAACACAAACACAGCAGTAGGCTAGTTCACTACATAGGAAGCTACTTTAAATTGTGCTAATTTCACATGACAAGAAAAGTGTAGCTTGTCTGGCTAAGCTACTTGATAAATAAAGAAGTTGAGCTATTGAAAAGTTACTTTATTCATGAAATAGTGAGGCTACCACCAACACACTTAGGCTACAAGTAGCACCTAGCGATTGCCCAATAGGCTAGTCTGTGCCACTTGTGTAAAATTCGCCGGCCAAATCTAGTACGATTTATTTCTACAATAGCCTTCTTGTGTCAGTTGTAATCTAAGTCAGTGTTATGGAATATGACTTATCAAGTCTCAGTTCATAGCCGGATGAACACCGAGTAAACATAGCCTAGCTAGATGGCTACGATTTTCATACAGTAATATCAAAGATTGCTCCTTCTCAGCTCTGGTAATATTCTATTCACAAAATACAACCAATAGTACGGTTATGTTAAATCTTACTTGTGAAAAGTAAATCCCCCGAGTATGGTCCGCCGATTTGAGAAGGAACATGCTGCACAGTGCTGTCATCTTGTGTCTTCTGCTGCAACGCAACGAGGAGTATGACCGGTCTAAGATGGCGGCAGTGTTGCCAGATGCCAGCAAGGTTTTCCAGCCCAAAACCTCGTCAAAAACCGCGAGAATGCACAAAAAACCGCCCAAATTGGCTTTTGCTTGTTTCTCATTTAAACACATTAAAATCATTAACAAGCTTTAAAATGACCCATTTTTCGACTTAGCCTATCCAATTTCAGAAACAATATTCAATCAAATGAACGCAAAAGTAGGCTACACGGACGTCAGACTATTATTCTATAAGCTTATGTTACGGAAAATAATGCAATAGGCTAAACATAGACTATTAATCTGTCTGTTTAGTGTCAATAGACGCTTGGAACAAAAGCATTCAGTAGGCTAGCCTAACATAAAAACATTGAGTGGATATATGAACATACAAAATAGCCTAATGCACAACATTTCAATTATTTATAATAGCAACATGACACATGCATATTCATGCTTAACATTAGATGAAAATCGCATTGATTATAGAACAGGGGTGTCGACTCTTTGCAGAGGCAGTGCGTTCATAACTGGTGGGCCAACTGTAGGCTACACAAAAAATATTTTCATAGGCCTACCCCAAATGTAGGCTAAAGGCTTGAGTTAAACTTGACTCTGACACCTGTGATTTAGAACAATTAATTAATAGCCTACCTAGGCGCTATATATTCCCTGAGACAGGCAGTTAGGCCTAGAGTTTTCATGAAAATCGCGCTGAATAGGCTATTTAGGACAGTGCCAGTGCGCTCTTTGCAGAAGCAGTGCGTCCATGCATGGCAACTACACGCAAAAAATATTTTCATACACCAGATATAGGCTAAAGGCAAACTTGAGTTTGACACCTGTAATTTAGAACAATTAGTAGGCCTACCTGACAGGCAGTTAATCCTAGTTTTCATGAAAGTCGCGTTGAACGAACAGGGGTGTCAGTGCGCTCTTTGCAGAAGCAGAACGTTCATGCATGGGCCATCTCTACACAAAAAACATAGGCCTATGGCCCTAGGCCCTTCGTGAAAATCGCTTTGAGCAATTGTTATTAGGCCTAAAAATAATTAAAAAGTTCTAGTAGGCCTAGGCTTTGTCAAACTTCCTCAACAACTGTCGGGCTGGACGGAACGTGGGCCGTAGTCCTATGTCAAGCCATTCGCGCAAGACCTGCGCACATCCATCAACCCTGAAAGAAGGGGTAAGTCCATCCTGTCTCGTAGGTAATCTTTCAGCAGTGTGCACATTCATGAAGAGATTGACTGTAATGACAAAATGCTCTTTGCCCACTTTGGCATATTGACATTGTCAGTCAGCTAGCTAAGTTTGAAAACCCCGCGAGCTGTGTGTTTGAATGGCGGTCTGCGCCAGAGTAGGGGAGAACCGGACTGAAACACTTTTTAATTAAACGTAATTTACAAAGACATCGTAAAACACTGAAAGCTAATATTTTGTCACAAGCAATACCGGGATAAATGAAACGACATGGGGGACGAAAGAAACATACAGCTTAAACTTCCCACAACTTCAATATTTGACATCATGAATGGTACTTGAAATATGTGTTAATTTGGATAAATTACTGCTGGGCTTTACTGTCTGCTGTGAATATCTAACAACTAATTGCGGTCATTGTGAAGCGCATATCTCGCGGTTATGGAAATACCATGCACTATGCCATTTATATGGCTAGAATGCATGTTTCGATACATAAGGTGACGTGAGCTGAGAGTGTCTGTTGTGAGTTTAGGGGGGCACGTCAGCCAGAGGGTGTGTGAGTGAGTGAGTGAGAGACTGCTGCCTGCTGACCAGAGACGGTCGCTGGAAGAAGGGTCTGAAGTGCCTTTGTTTCGGCTACAAAAACCCGCCGAACTGATCCGAAACCAGCCCAATTTTTATACACCCGCCCAAACCCATTTTTGCCCGCAAAATAGATTGCAAAACCGCCCAATTGGGCGGGAAACCGCCCAATCTGGCAACCCTGGATGGCGGCCGCATTTCTTGTTTCCAGCAGCCAATGCGGCGTCTATGTATATTATGTCTATGGGTAAGAGACTATAGGGAGGGAAAGTAATCTCATTGCCACCTAGTGGTTGCGCTCCTAGAGTTTAGCGGAGTGGATGGGATTTTTTTTTAGAAAAAATATATCTTGGTGCACATTGGGATCTTAATTTAATGCCTTCCATATGTTAGGCACTGGGGTCACCTCTAATGCTTCTAGTGGTCATACCTTATTTTTAGGATCAGTTGAATTGTTTTGAGTTTTTGTCGTAACATGGTGATAATGAACTACAGTTGCATGTGACGTCACAGGTTTGGGCGCTTAATCTCTAACTGATCAATACGGCAATTTGCTTAACTGGCTTAACATATTTTTGTAATAACGGAACGTGATGTAAACCGCGTGGTGATTACATGGCATGGAGTGCACTTACTGTAAGCCTACCTGTTCCATTTAATTGTATTGTAGGTCAATACGTCACCTGGCAGACGAGAGCACACAGCCGAGCAGAACACCTGGAGGAAAATAGAAATGAAATACAGAGGGGATACAGGTATGTGGACAATACACACACATGTGCACAGCCGTTTAAGATTGAAACGAGTGAACCCAGGTAAAAAAAAAAAAACTATTAAAAGTATACTTTTTGAAAGTGTACTAAGTACCGTTTGTACTTTTTTCGTCAAATCCAAGTGTAATTAAGTGTAGAGCAGTTTCCTCTGAGTGCGCACGCGCAGAAAGAATTTGTGCGCACACATTTAATATCTATGTGTGTGAAATAATATATAATATAATACACCCGAATGCATGTTTCATCGCGCAAGTGCTTTTTGCCACTATTGTGTCGCGATACTCTACAGCCTCATTGGTAGACCATCAATTCAAAATGCAGATTTCATGAAAAACAAAAGTTGTTTACCCTCCTAGGTGAGAGAATTTGCCCTCTAAGCTTGAAATTGTTTACTGGAGACCCAGCCTACAAGCCAACAACTTAACAGTCTAACATGGCTAAATTTGTAATGCATGATCATTTATTGCTTATTTGTTTGCAAAGTCTTCTGGCCCAGAAAGAAAACCATGGTGGTTACGGATCATGGCTGAGGAGGAAAGGTACAGCTGGTAGAGTTGTGCAGTGAGTGAACTTCCCTCCCAACACTGAGATGTGGTGTCAAAGGCTGTGGTAGCTAGCTTCCTTACTAGCACACCATCTTCCAGTCCAAGATGCATAACGTTTTCGGTGGCAACCCGGGGCTGGACAGCAGTCAAATGCATTGACCTTGGTATTAGAGAATTTTTACAAGATAAAAAATGTTTTACACAGAAATCCATTGGCAATGATGAGATTAATACAGATTATCTGTACCTATTTGCCATTTACTTTTTATGGGTCAAATTGGTATTGACACCATCTGTTTGCCATCCTGGTATGGGTAGACCTGGCCAGGTAGTCTTTCCTTAAAGCGTTGTGCACTTTGGCACCGATATGAGTGCAACCACCCTGTTTTCTGCATTTGATTACCTTAGATTCCTTTTGTTTCCAATACAACCGTATTATCGTTTTCGGGTCAAATGGCATTTTAAATGGGAGTCGTAGGGGCACTAGCCTATTATTTTGTCAAGTCAAGTCAAATTTATTTATATAGCACATTTCAAAGCAATAGCATTGCACCAAAGTGCTTTACATAAAATAATAATAATAATAAAAAAAAAAATAATAATAATAATAAAAAAATAATAATAACAATAATACATATAAACATATAAAAAAAAGGGAGAGGTCAGGGAGTGTTAAAAGCTAGGGAGGAGAGGTAGGTCTTTAGGTTGGATTTAAAACTACTAATAGTGGGGCAGGATTTCACAACATCAGGAAGGCTATTCCAAAGCTAGGGAGCATAGACAGAGAAAGCTCTGTCACCTTTGGATTTGAGAGAGGCAGAAGGAACACAAAGAAGACACTGGGAAGATGATCGAAGAGGTCTAGGAGGACAGTAAGGAATTAAAAGATCACATAAATACTGAGGTGCTAAACCATGTAAAGCTTTGAAAACAAACAGAAGAATTTTAAAATGAATTCTTTGTTCCACAGGAAGCCAGTGCAGTTTAGCCAACACAGGTGAAATGTGGTCACGTTTCTTAGATCCAGTCAGTAATCTGGCTGCAGCATTTTGGACATTACAGTGAGTTGCAATAATCAAGCCTAGAGGAAATAAAGGCATGTATAAGGATTTCTAAATCACTGTAGGAGAGAGAAGACTTGAGCTTTGCTATTGTCCTAAGTTGGTAAAAACTTCCATTGACAACGCTGTTGACTTGCTTATTAAAAGTCAGAGAAGAGTCTAGGAAAACACCTAGGTTCTTGACCACACTGTGATGGTTAACAGACAGAGGGCCAAGAGACTTGCTTACATTGTTGACAGAATTTGGTGGTCCAAAAATGATTACTTCAGTTTTGCTGTCATTTAGCTGTAAAAAGTTGTTAGCCATCCACTTCTTAATGTCATTAAGACAAAGAAAAAGGTTTGTCAATGAGCAGGAATTTTCAGGGGCCACCGGTATATAAAATTGGGTATCATCTGCGTAGCAGTGGTAACGAATATTGTATTGATTGAAAATGGAGCCCAGGGGAAGCATGTATAAAGAAAATAATAGAGGCCCTAAAATAGAACCCTGGGGGACACCACACTTAATGGGAGCAGATGACGAAGAAGTATTGCCTAAATGCACTGAAAAAGATCTATCAGTTAAGTAAGATCTGAACCAATGTAATACAGTGCCTTGCAGACCAACTTCAACACCCAGGCGTTTTAAAAGGATCTTGTGGTCAATGGTGTCAAAAGCAGCACTAAGATCTAACAGGACCAACAAGAGCCAGAGTCAACAGAGAGCAATAGATCATTATGGACCTTAAGTAAGGCAGACTCTGTACTATGAAGTGGTCTAAAACCAGATTGAAACTTGTCAAGGATATTAGAGGTGTTTAAATAGGAAGAGACTTGTGACAGAACAACTTTTTCTAAGATCTTAGAGAGAAAGGGCAGTATAGAAATGGGCCTATAATTTTTCAAATCAATGGGATCAAGGGAAGGTTTTTTCAGGAGAGGTTGCACAATAGCGTGTTTAAAGCCAGAGGGTACTACTCCATTAGCCAGGGAGCTATTAATGATGCTCAAGATAAAAGGGCAAATAGCCGCAAAAGCTTCTTTGAAAAGGTGAGATGGAAGAATATCAGAGTGGCAAGAAGAGGGCTTCATATGAGAGACCAAGTCTGACAACTGTGAGGAAGAGACTGGTTGGAATTGTTGGAGGCGGCAAACTACAGACTGATACAAAGCAGGATCAGAAATTGAGGGTGTGATATGAGACTTTATGTTGTCAATTTTGTCAATAAAGAAATTGAGAAACATCTCACAGGTTTCTGTTGTAGCAGGAAGAGAGGACATTGTAGTAGGAGGATTTATGATTTTATTAATTGTGTTAAACAACACTTTTGGTCTGTGAGCATTTTTGTGAATAAGCTCAGCATAGAAAGCTGCCTTTGCTGCTTTGACAGTGATTTGATAAGCCTTAAGAGAATCTCTAAATATATCATAAGAGACCTGTAGTTTATCTATTTTCCATTTTCGCACTGCTTTCCTACAAGCCTTTCTGAGCGAACAGGTAGTGGAATTTAGCCAAGGAGTAGTTGACCTATTGGATTTACACCGTTTTTGTTTTAAAGGAGCTACAGAATCAAGAGTGGCAAGGCCAGATGTATTAAAAAGAGTAAGTAGATCCTCAGTGTCGGTGCAGGTGGAAAGAGAATCTAAGACAGCAGGTGAAAGAGAGAGCATAAAAGTATTAGTGAACTGTGAGGCTGTGGTGGAATTAATAGCTCTGACAAGGGAGTAGGATGAGGGGGGTGGAGGGGGGGACAAAACAGTGAAGATTCAAATAAAATCATAAAATGGTCAGACACACCAGTATCAACTATTTTAACATTGGAAACTGAGAAACCAGAGGACAACACTAGGTCTAGTGTGTGACCCTTCTGATGTGTTGGGGCCATAACTGACTGCACAAGGTTAAAAGAGTCCACAAGGCCTAAAAACTCATTGACCAAAGGTTTAGATGGGCAGCATATGTGGATGTTAAAGTCCCCCAAGATTAATAACTTATCAGCACGAGAGGCCATACAAGATAGAAGTTCAGCAAATTCTTGAATGAAATTACAATACATTTTTGGTGGACGGTAGACTAAGGCACAAAGTACAGATGCATTGATCTTAAACAGCTGTAGTTCAAAAGTAGAAAACAGATCAGTTGGTACAATTCTACATTTAAAACTGTTCTTAAACACTGTAATTAGACCACCACCACGACCAGAGACCCTAGGTGAGTTTAAAAAACTACAGTGAGCAGGGCAAAGGTCACCAAGTGCAATGATGTCATCACCAGAGAGCCAAGACTCGGTGATAAACAGAAAGTCTAGATGGTGGGACGTAAAACGGTCATTCAGAATAAATGCTTTGTTGGAAACAGAGCGAGCATTTAAGACAGCAAACTTAACCAAAGAAGAGTCCTGTTCATGACGGTCTTGGAAGGGGCCGCAGTTAGATAGATTTACCCGGCAGAGATTAGCCTCTCTACCAGAGCCCGCACAGGTGGAATCAGTGGCAGCAGTGACGGGAGCAGTAGCAACAGCAGCAGCAGTAGCGGTAACAGGCATAGTCCGTATGGTGATGAGGTGTTGATGGAAGACTTTCTTGCGGGGAGCAGAGTTGCCTACAGGAGTGGACCACACAGGAGAGACACACCGGGACTGCAGAGTCGGGATAGCATCCTCTGTTGCTTGATGATAGATGGTAAAGGAGCGACGCGACCCTCTGTGCATGTAGCGCTTCCTCCGAAGGATCCCCGTAGCCTGGCAAAGGTGGAGCACAGCTTCATCGATAGAAGTGCTGGCATTTGAGGAGGCAAGTTGTTGGAGCTGCTCAGCGGTGTAGAGAAATCCCATGTAGGCTTGTACAAATGTCCAAGAGACAGACACTGTAGGTCTTGTATGTGGAGGCGCAGCAGCTAAGGCAACACAGCACAAAGCCTCAATCTCCCTGGAAGGTCTAGTCAACCGACTAACCTAGCAGCTGGTCAACAAACTCAGCGTCAAATCCGCCGACAGGATGGGATGGAGAGGGAGAGAGACACCGTGTAGCCAAAGTCCCAAAAACAGCCTCAAGCTCAACAGCAGACAGTGGAACACAGCGCAACCAGCGCAACGATTGCCCAGTCAGTCCAGGTCAGGTGTTAGTCCTCCAAAAAACAAAACCCACGATGGGGTAAAATTCAAGAAAATTATAACATTAGATAGCCGAAACGTAGTTTAAGCGTGTGACAAACTTTGTCAGAAAAAATAAATAAAATTAAATTGCGAAAAATTGAAAAACTCAAACAAAAACAAGCCAGACGAAGCGGCGTCAGTCTCGCCAGCGTCCCCGTAACCTAGAATCAAAATCATCATGTATCAAAATAGTTCTGCCCCTACGACTCCCATTCAAAATGGCATTTGACCCAGAAACGACAATACAGTCAAGCTTAATGGTGGCGCTTCTGACTTAATTATGCTTTCAAACGAAAGTTTGACTCAGGTACATTCACAAAAAGACCCTAGGTTGCATTTTCGCTTGAGTTATGCTTTAAGAGTAATGGGACAAGGTCCTGGATGAAGAATATTTACCTTTACTGCTGATTATTTGAGGCGTTCAGACATCTCGGTTTCAAAACTGTCCAGGAACACCTGTAAAAACATAGTTAGGCTACAGATTAAAACTAGGTAAATTACAAACACTACCATGAAATGAACTTGAATGCTCTGTCAAACACAAATAATTTAAAAAAATCTAAATCTATCGCATAAACCAATAGATTTATTTTTTAGTAGAACACCAGGTTTAATTCCCCCTCTAATATCAATTGTGGAAAAAAACGTTCTACTTCATAAAATGCATGTAATTTGTCCTGTAGACTCATTTTAAAAGATGTCTCCACGATTAAAGAAAAAAACAGCTACAATGTCATTAGCATGCCTAATGAATGTGAAGTGTGACTAGCCTAGCACCAACCTCGTGCCCCCGGTCCGCTTTGGTGACTCTAGATAACCTCGGGCCGATCGCGCGCCCTCGGCGGCGGCGACGTGTCTTTCGAATGTCTGCCCTATCAACTTTCGATGGTACTTTCGGTGCCTACCATGGTGACCACGGGTAACGGGGAATCAGGGTTAGATTCCGGAGAGGGAGCCTGAGAAACGGCTACCACATCCAAGGAAGGCAGCAGGCGCGCAAATTACCCATTACCGACACGGTGAGGTAGTGACGAAAAATAACAATACAGGTCTCTTTCGAGGCCCTGTAATTGGAATGAGCGTATCCTAAACCCATGGGCGAGGACCCATTGGAGGGCAAGTCTGGTGCCAGCAGCCGTGGTAATTCCAGCTCCAATAGCGTATATTAAAGTTGCTGCAGTTAAAAAGCTCGTAGTTGGATTTCGGGAGTGGGCTGGCGGTCCGCCGCGAGGCGTGCCACCGTCTGTCCCGTACCCCTGCCTCCCGGCGCTCCCCGGATGCCCTTAGCTGGGTGTCCGACGGGGCCCGGAGCGTTTACTTTGAAAAAATTAGAGTGTTCAAAGCAGGCCGCAGCACGCCTGAATACCGCAGCTAGGAATAATGGAATAGGACTCCGGTTCTATTTTGTGGGTTTTCAGAACCAGGGCCATGATTAAGAGGGACGGCCGGGGGCATTCGTATTGCGCCGCTAGAGGTGAAATTCTTGGACCGGCGCAAGACGGACGAAAGCGAAAGCATTTGCCAAGAATGTTTTCATTAATCAAGAACGAAAGTCGGAGGTTCGAAGACGATCAGATACCGTCGTAGTTCCGACCGTAAACGATGCCGACCCGCGATCCGGCGGCGTTATTCCCATGACCCGCCGGGCAGCGTGCGGGAAACCACGAGTCTTTGGGTTCCGGGGGGAGTATGGTTGCAAAGCTGAAACTTAAAGGAATTGACGGAAGGGCACCACCAGGAGTGGAGCCTGCGGCTTAATTTGACTCAACACGGGAAACCTCACCCGGCCCGGACACGGAAAGGATTGACAGATTGATAGCTCTTTCTCGATTCTGTGGGTGGTGGTGCATGGCCGTTCTTAGTTGGTGGAGCGATTTGTCTGGTTAATTCCGATAACGAACGAGACTCCTCCATGCTAAATAGTTACGCGGCCCCTGGCGGTCGGCGTTTCAACTTCTTAGAGGGACAAGTGGCGTTTAGCCACGCGAGATGGAGCAATAACAGGTCTGTGATGCCCTTAGATGTCCGGGGCTGCACGCGCGCCACAATGGGTGGATCAGCGTGGATCCCGGGGCTACGCCTGTCTGAGGGTCCCCTCCCCTATAATATTAAAGAACATTGGTGAACTTTAGGCAAACGTTGCTTAATAAAGAACACACTTTCTTCCATCATAGTTTGTCTAACGTTAGTGCTAGCCAACGCTTGTCAATAATCCCACAAACACAAAGCAGGCTAATGTAACGTTAGTTTTCTTCTTGATAGGGATCTGGTCGACGTTTATGACGTTAACTAACGTGATCTGGAATTGCTAGTGTGGGTACCTGATCTGCACGGGTTACCAGATCTGCATGATTACGTCATAATAGATGATGTGTCGCCACCTCATTCGTCCAAAGTCGAGAGTAGAATTCGGCTGGGTTTGAAGCGTAGCTGCTCAAGCGATGCCTGAGGTAAAAGTTTTAATATTTAAAGTGGACCCTTTCACAGCAATAGTGGTGTGATTGGCTGGTTTGTGTGACGTCTTCCTGTTCTAGTTCGATGTATGTTATACACAGCAGTGGTCATGCTTTTCTATGTATGTCCTTGTCAATGATTGTCCTAACTTTGTTTGTCTTTTGTTGTTCTTTGTTGTCCGTCAGGCCTCAACGGAAAAGACCACCTTCAGCATTCACTCCACATTACTCCCGGCAGAGACAGGTGTCTTGTCCTACTAACACCCCACTCGTGGCCTGCACCTTGATGTGGTGAGTGGGCTTTCAACTATACAAGTCTTACTTTCATGTTCCCATGGAGTATGGAGGTTAACTGGCACCATAATTGATGTAAAAAGTAGTGATGTTCCGATTAAAGTGGCATGAATGTGAGGCTATTGACCAGATGGATAAGCTACCGAGTTGAATTGAACATAGCCTCACTTGGTGGCCCTGTCAGTGCTTTGTAAAGTGTTGCATTAGGACCACAAAAAGTCTCAAAAAGCATCTTGAGTTAACATTTATTCCCAAACACCCACTAGGCTACTTCAATACTCATTTTCAAAATTAACGCACCCGTGATTATCTACATCTAAACCAAATATTTTAGAGCACTTTGAGAGATGTATCCAAGGCAGGGCTGTACACATAATCGTAATATTATTTGTTGCACGTGCTACAAAAATCATTCTGTGCAATGGAAGATTTACCAACGTTACACCGGTCTGATACAGTTTTGCCTATGGCTATACGTGCGTGAGACTGAGACGCCTGTTTATTTGTTTTAAGTGCGTGCAGGGTGTGAGAGGGGAATCGATGTGCTTTGATTCCAGCTTGGTAGTTTTAGTAGTCTGTGAGATTAAAAAGCATGTGTGTGTTAAGTATCCAAACAATGACACCTTCATTATGGCTTTCATTATGGCTGCTTTAGCAACAAACCTTAAGCTACTGTGTAGTGGGTCCCATTTAGAAGTGACTACTTCATTCGCGCTTTCCGTGATTCACGGAGCTGCGTGAATTTTATTAAAACTTTTCGCCACGATGTGGCAGCTTAAGTCCACTTGATACTGTAAGGCGTAAGCCATTGGTTTCCAAAGGAGATTTTATACAGTGGGTCCCCGTTAAGTTTGGACGGGTTCCTTCATGAATCACGCACCCCATTTTCTCAGCAGAAATGGCACAAACTGCAGTTGACACAAACAACCACAAGGTGTCACTTGGGTGCCACTACTATTTTTGATGCGACTGACTTACTGCTTCCATGACGCAGCAGGGGCACGGGAACTTAAATTGATCACGGTAGTTTAAGCTTACACTTGACAAAACATTCTAATATGAAAATGTAGATGCAATTGTTGTAAAATGGTGCAGCTCCTTTAAGAAAGCACCTTGTGCAGGGATGGAGAGAGAGAAAGCGAGAGGGGATAGGCCTATGTGTGTTAGAACTTAGCGTGTGGAAAA
Organism: Alosa sapidissima; assembly: GCF_018492685.1. Classification (NCBI taxonomy): domain Eukaryota; kingdom Metazoa; phylum Chordata; class Actinopteri; order Clupeiformes; family Clupeidae; genus Alosa; species Alosa sapidissima. The sequence goes on along the minus strand of NC_055959.1, from coordinate 3,143,412 downwards.
AGTAGGCCTACGTGCTGTTGAGACTGGAGCGAGTCATATTCAAAATAATGCAAAAAAAAAGCAATTATCCTCATTCATTGCAACCAAAGCATGCCTGCTTGCCGACGTTCAAACGAAAGATATATCAAAGCACCTTTTGCGTTTGAATGTAGCACGAAAAAATGTTTAAACAGCTGGACAAATGATTTAGCTAATTGATCATATAACCTGTACACCAGCAATTGTTGAACATTTACCTGTACAAGTACATTGACAGTAGACCAGCCTAACAGCATGTTGTAGGCCTACTGTAGAAATTTCACTTAAATTGCAACCGCAACATCCCTGCTTGCCAACGTTCAAACGACAACGAAAAAGATAATAAAACAACAAGAGGGTTGAGTCTGAATGACACTGTGTTTTTAGACACTGAGTTTTTGTAGTTAAGAAATATTTTCGTATAAAAAAATTGTCATTCTTCAATCTCCTTCACTGACGCCTATGGAAAAGGCTTAACGTCCCAAAACAACGATCAATGATCATCAAATTTCTCTCTCACATTGCTCCTCATAACCATCTATAAAAAAGTGTTTTTTCTTTTCTTTTTGAGCACATCCGAATCCCAGGACATAATGCACTGGACCTTATAATAGACTCGAGATATAATTCCAAAGGGGGCAGATAGGGGCCACTGCACTTAAAACTTAAAAAGATGAAGCTTTCCGAACTTTGAAATTGTGATCAGTGACTGGCATCGGGTGAACGAAGCTTTTCAAAGTTGAACAGGCTATTAAAAACTATTTGCGCACCTCCATGTCACAGGAGAGACTGGGCTCTCCCTTCTATGAAAAAGACGTTAGGCTTCCTGCAAACTGGCCTATGATTTCATTGCTGAGTTTGCAGCAAAGCAAGAAAATGTTTTTTTTCCTGAGTCAGGATATGGCGAGTCAGTGTCTTTTATTTGTCCAAAGTTAGCCTATAGATACAGACCAGTACATCTTATCAATAGTTTGAATGTTGTGTGTGTTTCTGCTCATTGACAAATACCGTTCAGCACAATGATTCATGCCCAATTAATTCCCCCTGTTAAAGTGTTCGCCTTTGTTACACTATTTGGTTTCGTGATGTAGCCTATGATAAACACCATATGGCCAAATATGTGACTCAGCTAATGTTATAGGCTATACAATTGAATTTCCCCTCTTAAAGGCAAGCTGGTGTAGCTTATTAGACTAGGCTACTATTAAAATACACCGACGGTAGCCTTGGCTATGTGTAAAGTAAGCTATCGCATGATTTCATGCACGTAAGTGAAAAGGGCCTTGCATCTGTCAAGTTCGCACAGGGCCTCGCATCCCCTTGCGACGGCCCTGCAGCTCCTCCTAAGACAGCGAGGAAAAAGTTAAAATACGCGATAAACCCGGGAAAAGTTGACAGGTTTGTTTCGGTCCCGGTGATTATTTGTGAAATTGTGCAAACGACAGCCTTTTCAAGGCATTTCAAGGAAGGAGTCGTAGCATGCAAGCTCCCAAATTGACCCAGTAGCCTAAGGCATCAATAAATTGTTGGGACTGGGGAGGGTCATGCGTTTTTTCTCGATCACTTTGGAGGGTCATAGAAAAAATTCTTGCTGGCGAGGGAGGGTCACGTCTTTTTTGACTAACGCTCCCAAAACTCCTCCGGTAGCCCCTTAATTAAATAAATAACGAACAGTCCCTAATTGATTAATAGCCTAGGCCTACACCAGCAATTGTTGAACATTGACCTGTACAGGACATTGACAGTAGCCCAGCCTAACAAGCAAATGTTGCAAAATACATCAAAAGACGCAATTAATCAGAAATGAATAATGTAATTTGCATCGCTTTATTTAACAAACTGCAAGCAACAAGAGCATTGAGTTCGCTGTAAGGCCAAACCCAAGAGCAAAGCCTATCTGTTAAGGCATGACTGCAGTCGATAGGCTATATAACGAGCTGTGTGCCTGGAAAGACGATAGATGACGGCTCTGGTCATCCCATACCCTCCCCCCACTTCCTGTAGCCTACCATTATGAAGGCCTGTAGCCTAAAACGACTCGTTGCCGTTTTGTGACATTAAGCTTTTTCACGTTAAGCCCCCCTCCCCCATCCCCTTCTTTCACAAGCAGTGGGGGAGCGCGGGGCACAAAGTAACACTTTTTGGTAGACAAAGGAGGGTTCTCCGCGCTTCTGTCTTTTGGCCACAATCCGTTGCAACCAGGCCAGGACAGATATTTTAGAGAGGAGAAACGCCGGTGCAGCTCAGATGTCTTCTTAATTTTCTTTATTCTTCAGTAAAAGGTGCAGAACATTATTAAACTTTGACTAACATTTCGATGTGTCGATGTTTTTGACTAACGAACATCGAAACGTTAGTCAAAGTTTAATAATGTTCTGCACCTTTTACTAAAGAATAAAGAAAATTAAGAAGACATCTGAGCTGCACCGGCGTCTCTCCTTCTCTCTAACACTTTTTGTCACATATTTTAACAAGCAACACTTGTTATTGAACTAATAACAGACGTGTGTCGAAAATTGACTTTATTTTCCATACGGAGAAATAACATATGCAGAGTCTAACCAAGGTCAATCTTGCCAAAAAAGCCCTCAAACCTGAAAACACATGAGGCAAAAGTGCAAAACATCACAAAACGAACTAAACTAACACGCGCATATTTTTGTATTGCAATCATTGTAGCCTACAGTTGTTTTACTCCCCGGATGCGCTCATTATAAAGAACGTTTAACGTGTCCCAAAAACAGCTATCAATTAATCACCAAACGTCTTATGAACAAGTATTGCCAGGAGCAACACCTTGCAAAAAATGATAATAGGCCTAGGCCTTTATATGGCTCTGCTCCTGCCTAGATTCGAACTCAGAACTACCTGAAAGTTGCAGACCTGTTCTGGAAATACGTGCATTAACCCACTCGACCGTCAGACAACGCTATCTGCTTCGAGTAGGCCTACACTGGTTGCTGTGGCACAGTGTTGAGTGACCGAATTCGTTTTTCTTTGTCATATGAATGCTGTCATTTTGTTAACATTACTGTTAAGGAGATGCTGTAGGCAAAGTCTATATTTCAACCTCGTTAGTGTAGTAAAAAAAATCAGAACTATTCACAAGGTTTCTGGGCAGCATATTTATGTTCTGTTAGCAAGCGAACTTCTCATGACTACCGACAAAGTAGCCTACTGCCAGCTAACGAAGCTCTCATTTTAAAACATTACTGAGAGACAGACACTGTACAATCAAGAAATCTTGCCACTGAATCCAAAACTATGTTTAACAATATGTACAAGGCTTAGGCTACAGTGGACTAGCATGTTGCAGGGGCTGCTAAAAACACAGAGAAACGCACTGAAAACTCGGCCAATCACAGCCCTTGCTGTCGAATGCGCCGTCTGGTTCGACCGTAGAACTCCACAGCGGACTATGCTGCCCCCAAGCGGCTGCAGTTGTACTTACATTTCACCATTCACCATGATCGTGAATGAAGTGTCAATTTTTAACTGGGACCCACTGTATGTCGCCAGCATAGCCTATTGACAATTTATGTTGTAAATAGGCCTACCTTATAGGCCTACCTGTAGCTTAGGGAAGCTAATAGCTTTCTATTAGGATCTAGTTTGTTAACAGTTACGTTTTTTTTACGGAGTAAAAACTCCCTGATGCATTTTTGCATTTAGAATAGCCAGAGCGTGGATATCTCAATCGGAAAATTAAACAATATCGGGCGCCTACCATGGACTAGGCTGGGTGAATCCAGCCTGATCTGCCGGCGATTTATTTTTTGATTTCTTAAAAGATTGAGCTTGGTATGGTGAAAGCCAGACTAACCATGGGCCGTAGTTACACAATGCAAGGGAACATGAATCGGCCTATATTTGCACGAACAATAACGGACAACAGCTCTTCAACTTGGCCCGTTAAAATGTGTATGAACAGTCTAGCGACGCATTTCATGAAGGCCCATTTGGACATGTCAGTTATTTGCACCACTGGTTAGATGTAAAACTGCATTTTGTTTCAGACTACTGGTAAGCTTACTTAATTTGTGCATTGACAATAAAGTATCACATGAACTAAATATGACTAAAATCTTATGTAGAAGAAGAAACATTCACAAAAAATCCACCCATCCAAAAATGACCTTTGTTTTTGATAGCTGTTGAAAACTGCATGGAACTAACAGATGTTTTTGTTTATTAATAAATAAATAAATAAAAATATAACATTATGCTGATACCTTCTGCTTTTCCCAAATACAATGTAGCCTACAGGTGTAAGTGACCTTTCATCAATCCAGTTGCAATGGATGAACTGCGATGAACTGCCCTTCTTATGATTGTTTAGAGATTTTATAACAATACTACAACTTTTTTGGCTTTTCTACAATCTATTCACCTTTGCAGCGCCAGTAGGCTACTTTCTGTGCAGCCGCACACACACACAGGCACGCCAAACAAGCATACACAAAAGTTTCAAGAGTGGGGGGTGGAGTAAAAGATGGATACAAATTGATTAGTGTGATTTATTTTCGCAGAACGGATGTACAGGATTGAGCGGCGGTCATATTTTGTACCGCTATGCGGTACATCTAGTTTAAAAAGCAACTGCAGCTACATTGTGCGTCTGCCCTGATTCTGATACCATGGCGGTATTAATTAAACCGTGGTGGGCCGCCATGCTGAAATAAACGTAGAGGTTATGAGACCTCTTTGCACAGAGATTAATAAACTACTAAAGAGACAAAAACCTTATTTCAGACTCTCAGTATTTATAGACCTTTAAGCTAAAGTTCTTCCACAGTTTTTAAAACCGGTTTAAAACACTGATTGTTGGTTTTATTTTCACAGGTTGACAGGCCTCAATGGACAGTGAGACAGTGATCTACATTTGGACTGGCACCAACCAGACATGGACACTGAAGCTTGATTTCTCATGAATATCTTTACAAGATGCAACACACATTGTGGAACACTTTAGACACTAATAAACATGTCCATTGTTTTCTCTGGAATTGTTTTGTTTTTTGTGGTCATTTGTGGTAATGGATTTCCAAATGTATGGACAAGCTTCATTTTACTGTTTATGTGTGTAATCAGCTGATATTAGAAATTATGTATTTTAGAAATGTATATTTAATTAGAAGCAAAGGTAGCCTAGACATCATATTACAACAGTGGCGTGTTTAAACTTAAGAAAACATTGGTTTAAACTAAAGGTACTTAAAGTAAGATTCACAGAAATTAATTTAATTTGCTGCCCATTTTATTCACACATGTATAGCTCGTCAATTTCTTTAGTCTGATTTGGTTTTGTCAAGGGTTGGGTTAACGACGTCAGTTTGCATGTAAATCATATTACAGAAATTGTAATGTCCGATATATCGAGGGTCTCGTTTTAACCTCATGTCACCTCAGTGCCCATAAAGATTCGAATGTTGTCGGGCTGTAAGCGATAATATATAATTAGGTGGCAGTGCAGGATAAGAAATAGAAGAGCCGTATATACAGGCTAGAAGTTTGCGATTTAGGAGCCTACTGCAACAAATGTTTTCTTTAAATTACAAACAGTAGGTAAGACTGCATGTTTTGGTGGCTAGCTGGGTAGTTCTGTATTTCAAGATTTGACAGGCTAGAAGTTCGCAATTCAAATTTCCACTGGAGCTCCAAGCGGATTTCTACACGCAGCCTTCAACACTATTTACAGCTGAGTCACGGTAACATGTATTTTTTGGTACATAGCTAATTTAGATACACGTGTGGGTGCTTGTGTTTCTTTAGGAATCCGCCATCTTGGTTTGTATAGAAATTAATATTAAGTGACACGTAAGAGGTTGGAAATACATACATAACATCGATGTTTGATGGCTAGCTATTAAGTGACATAGTCTACACTAAGGTTGGAAATACGTTCCTATAAGTAAGACAGTACATTGATGTTTGGTGGCTAGCTGGTAGTTCATTATTTCAAGGTTTGACAGGCTAGAAGTTTGCAATTTAATACTGCAACTAATGTTTTATTTGTTTATATTACAAAAACGGTAGGTATAGCAAAGATTGTTAAGGCGGAGCAAGATACTTCGTCGTAGTTCATGTCTATGGGCGCGAAATGGGGATCGAATCCTGTCTGCATAAAGAGGCGTGTCGATGACGTATTGACGAGCGTACGTTGCAACCGTCCAACAGCAGCTGCATAAATAACCGGCGCACACATGATATATGGTCGATTTTCTCCAGACTGGAATTCTCAAAAATGCTAAAAATGTACCTGAAATGTTCAGAAGGGTTTGAGGATCATGAAAACGTGCCCGAAATTCACATTCCTAACTCTATAGAACCAAGACCTTAGCATATGTGGTGAAATTCTGATCTATGCCCATAGACTTCAATGGAGCAGTCGCTGCCTCTGCTCTGCATAAAGGGGGATTTTGACCCCCCCCCCCCCCCCTCGTGCGATCCGGGTTCCCGGAAGTGGCTCCTGATGAAATATCTTGCTCCGCCTTAACAATCTTTGGGTATAGCCTATCGGTGTTTGGGTACTTGCGTTCCTTCCAAGGGGGCAGGCGAATTCCCGGAAGTAGAAGAATCGACGTAGGCTGGAGGGACCACCTCTCTGCTAACTCCCATAGAAGTCCATTCATTCTAGGATTTTTTTTAAATACCATAACTTCATATAACATATATCCTGTGCCGATATTGTAGCTTCTGTGTAATCTACATAAACACTACAAAGGCAAAACAGACTCCATTACCTCGTCTGTAACGTTGGTTACCCGTAAGAAGAATAGTTAGCTTGTTCGGTTGGAGGGAAGCTAGCTTTGACCTAATCTCTCTTTCGCGCCGTAGGGAGATAACCGTATTGTTTGGATAAGAAGCTCAGTCCACCTTACTGTCTATGACGGTAACTCATAAGCAAAACCCATAGATATATCTATGAGCAAAACCTAGCATACACGACCGTATGTTAAGGTAAAGCATTACACAGAGGCAACCTAATAATAATAATAAAAAAGTAAACCTATTTTTTTTTAAAAACGGCACTAATCATTTCAGAGGTTTTCGATGGATTGACCGTAGGTCGGAAAAGTGGAAAGAAGATTAGCTTCAAGGCTATAACTTTTTTGTTTTGTTTTAGCATGACTGTTTTTGAAGATGATCATGTATGGTAGCTTCAACATTAACACGACTTATTGAGAATGATATTAATAATAATACATAAATAAATGTTTAACTTTGATGACTTTGGAGGCGAAGGAAGTGTGAGAAGAATTTCTGTGTATCTATCATATGAGTTACAAGATTCAGTTCGATGGCTAACGTCACGAAGTTAAGTGTGAGTCTGCGCAGTACTGGGGGGACCAACTGAAAAATCGTTCTATTTGACTCAGTGCCCTCCCATTGAAAACGACGGAGTCTGTTCGTCCATTTCTTTTACTGTCTATGGTTCCTTCCTGTACGTTGGGTCCTTCAACAGAAAACAATAAACTCAGGCGAATTATCGAACAGCAAACAACATTCTGACCAATGAAATTCTGGAAGTGCAACGGCTAATAGACCAATCAGAATGTATTTTATTTATTTTGTGACGTAATCATGCAGATCTGGTAACCCGTGCAGATCAGGTACCCACACCAAAGATTGTTTGCCCACACTAGCTTGTACTAGCAAGGATAAAAACAAACTCTTGAAAGATTGCTAAGGCATCAATTTAACTTCTCCAAAGACTACCGAAGGTCATAAAGAGTAAGCATCCATGCGGCTTATCAGGCCTAAAAGCTAGACACATTAGTATTTTATTAAAGGTGAGATGACTATGAAACTATGCAAACAATGTATTAGGCCTACCAAAAAATATACTTTCCATAAGTACACTATATTACAACTCTAAGTATTAGCAATTTAATACACTTAAACTAAATAAACTTCTTTACCATTTAAAATACACTAACAACAAAGTACACTTTTAAAAAGTACATTACAAAAACACTTTGAATATTGCACAATAAGTATATTTAATTTTAGTACACTGAAGTTGAGCTTAATACTATGACTATGAAACTATACAAACAATGTATTAGGCCTACCAAAAAATATACTTTCCATAAGTACACTATATTACAACTCTAAGTATTAGCAATTTAATACACTTAAACTAAATACACTTCTTTACCATTTAAAATACACTAACAACAAAGTACACTTTTAAAAAGTACATTACAAAAACACTTTGAATATTGCACAATAAGTATATGTCATTTTAGTACACTGAAGTTGAACTTAATAACATCTACTTTGAAGTATACTTTCTAAAAGTACACATTAAACATACTTTACATAAAGTACAAAAAGTGTAAGCATACTTGCTTTATACTTCATGTACTTTAATCATATTTCTAACACACTAAAGTATACTACTTTTTTACCTGGGAAGTTAGAATGACTTGAGCATGATACCCACCCAGCATCTCCAGTCATCTGACTTTGCAGACATGGTGAGTAGGCTAAGTGTGCTGTCTTTCACACTGTTGCTGCTGTGTGTTTATCAGATGTAGACAGCAGGGATTGTCCATTTTCCCTATATTTACATATACTGTAGCTCGCCTCCTCCATGTTGATTTTCAACAGGTCGTTTTGGCAGTTGTAATGCATGTTAGCCTTAGAGGCAGCGAATTCATTTGTGAACTTGTCTGGTGTGTTAGCTAGGGATGTTTCTAACATCATCCTATGAGGGTACCGGGTCTCATGTGTTCAGAAAAGTGCAAATGTGGGACTTATCAGGGTGGATGACAAATAAGCCTGAAAAAAGGAATTTAAAAAAACTTCAAATATCATCCCTAAAAAGTGTTTATATGTGTTGCTGTATCTCTAAACTTGACTAATATACATTTTTTTTCAAAAAAAATTATTTATATGTCAATTTGTCATGTTAGTGCCTAAAATTGTCATATGGTGTGACGTGAAAATAATTTGAAATAAAATGAAAATTAGATACTTTTTTCTACTTTAATTTATGTCACTGTACATTTTAATCACGTTTGCTTTGATTTGCAACATTTCCTTGTGAATATTTAGAAGAAAAACCTAAAATTTAACAAGTTATTTTGTCAAGGTGGAGAATGCTCCTAAGAGTAACCAGATATTTTAGCTTAATTCTGATATTTCTTGTAAGAACTCACTCAAAATTCTTGAGGTTCTTGCAGATACCATGTCCTTTGTGTGCTATTGATGTTTTAATGATTTTTCAATTATAAAGTCTTTTTTGTGACATTATTTAATGTCACAAAATCATTAAAATCATTAAATCATTAACAAAATCATTAAAATCATTAAATCATTAACAATGATTTTTGAAGTCACTGTATGAATGGTGTATGCGTGTAACAGCAAAATAGATGAAAGTTTAGTATTTATTTTTTAAACTTACATGGCATGGTAACATAAAAGAAAAAAGTATGAGAAATATGAATTGTACAGATACATTTTTTCCCCAATTATCACAGATTTAACAAAAAAACATATAATATCTGAATTTAAAACATATTTTTACAAGAACTTTTATGTAAAAATGCAATTTGGTCATAGGGTGTGACAGAAATGTCATATAGTGTGACTTGAAAAAAGCTGTCACACCATATGATGCAGCGTCACACTATATGACATTTTGACAGTTAAGCTAATTTTCTAGACAGTTAAATACAGCTAACTATTATTTAGCATGCAACTGACCACATGGCAGCAGTGCTTTTTAAGAATTCATGAAGAATATTTGTGGAAAATAGCTACTTTTTAGGCAAATGATGTCACACCATAAGACACTAAAATTTGGCCACGATTGATGATGTCCAATTCAAAGCTTTTTATATAAAAATCTAAAAAGCAGAACTCACCTCTTGACCATGCCAATTACTCCTGACATTCTATTGTTACTTCCTGATTAAGCAGGGTCCTCTTCACAATAATAATGTCCAAATGAATGCCCGGTCAAAATATACAATATAGCGTCACGCCATATGACAACCATTTTATGGACAAAATATATTTGATTATAACTTAGTTGGACAGCATGCATAAACATCAAAACTTTCTGTGGTTGTAAAAAACATCCAATTATTTTATATGCATGGTAAAACTTTAAAGTAATTATACTTTTTATGGATATACACTCTTTTTAGGAAGTTCGCACACATGGTGGACAGTCACACCATATGACATTTATTTATGTTTGGATGATTATTTTAAGTCAAAAGTGAAATACAAATCCAATAAATTTAATATGACAGAACTTGAACCTACCAGACCTACAACATTTCCATATCAATTCTTAACAATTGCCATTTTTTATAAGTGTGTGACACATGGACAGTCTGAATTCTGCTATTTGTCATCTACCCATCACCACTTCTCGTTGGTTGTGTTCCTCTTTTGTTGAAATTAAGTTACATGTGAAAATCATGGACTGTTAGCCTAGAAATCTAGATGCACCCTAGCGGCAGCAAATTACATTCCAGGGCTAGTCTAGCAACTCTCCGTTGGCTTGTGAGCTCGAAAAATTAAACTTCTATCAGGCCAATCAAATCATATAGAGTCGTTAGGCGGGCTTAACATAATTATTGATGGCAGAGTTGCAACAGTTTGGCTTGAATTCCCTGCTACTTGAAAACAAAGAAGATGGATGTTGCTGTTGGCCAACAGTGTGACATGAGTTAAGCTTGTTTTAAGTTGGCAAAAGTTTGAACAAGCCAACTAGCTCCGCTGGTGGGAAAACGCATGGGACTCAGCGCTGACCTACTCAAGCGAGTAGGACGCATTTCACACTGCTCCTGCTTCACCTATCCTTTTAGCAATTTCCACTCTTTTTCATTCTTTTATTTCATTTACAAGCTAGTTTAGCAAAGACAGTGAAACCAGTACATTTAAATCTGAAACTTTAGTGGTTAGTTTTTTACTTTAAATGAGCCAGCCAAGTCAATGAACAAAAACTGAACGTCAATTCACCTTGAAGTTGGATTAAAACAAAATGTGCTCGTCCGACCAGAAACCCAGGAGATCATGCCGAAAATGTACTGAGCTAGAACAGAGGATTTCTACTTTAGAATCAAAGATGCATGCCCTTCCATCAACGACAGATGAACTACGAGAGGCATCTCATGAAGTGAGTACAGCAACTACTGGAAATGCAGAGAATGTAACCCAGCAGTCTAATATCACTGCTAATAGAGCAGATGAATGCATTGACCTCACAAAGGGAAATGTGAGTACAGAGCCTTGGCACAGGCAAGGTGCCAGACCAAAAAACAAAAAACGTAATACAAGAACTGTAATTACCTCAACACCAGTAAATTCAGATGTTAACTTCAGGCCTCGTATCAGAAATACAGACAGATCAGCAAACTACTACAGGGCTTGTGGTCCTAAGGGAAGCCCACAACCAGTGGGGCAGCCGTGGCCCACTGGTTAGCACTCTGGACTTGTAATTGGAGGGTTGCCGGTTCGAGCCCCGACCAGTGGGCTGCGGCTGAAGTGCCCTTGAGCAAGGCACCTAACCCCTCACTGCTCCCCGAGCGCCGCCATTGTAGCAGGCAGCTCACTGCGCTGGGATTAGTGTGTGCTTCACCTCACTGTGTGTTCACTGTGTGCTGTTTGTGTTTCACTAATTCACTGATTGGGTTAAATGCAGAGACCAAATTTCCCTCACTGGATCAAAAAAGTATATATACTTATACTTATACTTATACCTATGGAACAGATTTGAATGCCTCCGGGACGTGAGAGAGGAATTTCCCAGGGAACAGACCCAAAGCAGGCAGCAATCAAACCACAACAATAGAAAGATGGGCACAGACAAAAAGCAGCACTCAACACCTATTCATCCCACAACCCTCGTTTTAGGCGACTCTGCTGTGAGACATATAAATGGGGAAAGGATGATTGTATGTTGTTTCCCAAATGCTTCAGTGTCTGACACAAAAAACAAGCTTGCAGAACTGGTGTCAAAATATGCAACTAGGAGCAAATGACATCTACAGAGAACAGCTGTATGTCAAAGAAGATTTCAAGGAACTTTTCTCGGCCCTATATGAGCTTGGAATACAAATTTTCATCAGTGGCCCACTCCCAGCAGAGGGAAGCTTTGTATTTTCCAGACTATTCAGTTTAAACACCTGGCTCGCAAAAACATGCTTTTCAGTTGGGATGAATTTTATTGACAATTTTAACCTTTTTTGGAATCGCAGGGAATACTTCAGACCAAATAGCACAGAGCTGAGTTGGACTGGGGCCAAGATCTTAACCGAATACTATTACCTCGCTCTCCTGCACCCAACATTTTTTTTGCCAACCTTAAGCCGAGCCTCTGATAAGCGCTCAGTGGCCATACAGACGGAACAAGCGGATGACATCAACAACTCAGCTAAACCAAAACACTCTGCACAGGCTGAAACAGAGATATGCACAACCCCCCCTGCTGTGGGGCCCTCTGGTAACCACCCGCTAGCCTCCACTGAAATGCAGACCTTGGAGAAACATAAACAACCAGCTCAACAATGCCCAGCCATGTCCACTGGACAAGATAAGATGGGTGCTGCTAAAATGACTCAAAGTCAATCACTGGCATCAAACTCCCTGGAATCTCAGCAAACAAATGGATGTGATGAGCATGAGGAGATAGCACCTATCAAAGCTGCTGAGAGGCTATCAGAAAGGAAGGGTCATGTTGTAACACCACTACCAATACCCCTCCCCACCTCCGTCGACTCCTTGTCACCACAAAGACACAACAACATGGAATACACTACTGGAATACATGCTGAAAGTGGAGCGTCTGCAACAAACTTCCCAGAACCTCAGCAGGCAGATGGAGACTCTGGATCAATTTTCAACCCCAACCTCCTTGATTTCCCATCACCACCCACACCCAATCACGTCCCTACCCAATCAAACTCCCCAGGCCACACAAACCCCCCTAATCTCCCATCACCATCCCCACCCTGTCATCCCACCACCCACTCAAACTCCACAGGATCCCCTGAATACAGTGGCGCAAAAAGTGGGTATGCGTTATATGCGGCGCATAGGGGCGCCAAAGCGATGGTAATAATAATAATAATAATAATACTATATTTGGTATATTCTATATGTAGCTACTGTTTCTAAATCATTTCTGCATTTCAATGTTAAATAACATTTTAGAACACTAACAGGCTAGAGTAGGCGCCCTATCTCATAAGATTCTATCATAGAATTTTGACATAGAAGAGGGAGTGGGGGCGCCGTGAGCGCTGAGTGAGCAGGTACGAGTAGTGAGTTTTCGTCTATGGAAAAAGATGGATAAAGCAAAAAAGCTGTTGGGGGCTAAAAATAGAAAAAGAAAGGGAAAATGAGATGGCATGTCAAGGGATGCGACAGTAGTTAAATAAGTGGATGGTGAAAAGCAACAGGTAGGATTTAAAGTGTGACGTCTGTGCTTGGAGGCACACGTTTCATGTTCATGTTATTCATGTTACCAGACTAACTAGCGTTTGCTAAGCATATGCCGATTGAAACATAGCCTATTCCATTCAGATAGCTAGGTGGCTACCATGCTCATACTGCACTTTTAATGGCAAACTGCAAACAGAAATGTCTCACTAGCAACAATTCATTACATGTTTCCATTTCCTAACAATGAAGACTCCTTGTAATAACTTAATATTATGCTGTCAATGTGGCGCAAACAAAGGCTAGAGTTGGATCAGCCTTATCCTTTGTGAGCAACAGCTGGCAAAAGGACGTTATGAGAACCGTTTATGTGTAATATGTAATACATTATTGGCCTTTTGTTTTACTTTAGTTGTTTGTGTTTTTTTTTTTTTTTTTTTTTTTTTTGGGGGGGGGGGGCAATTTGTTGTTGCATACCCCTCAAAAAATGGGTAGCTGCGCCCCTGCCTGAATACCCATCACCATCCCCACCCAAGCACATGATGTTCCCTGCAAGAATGGAGAGACTGCTACCAGTAGCCATGCAGAGTTTTACTAGCCCAAGATCATTAGCACCAAAGAAGCGAAGGGCACCTCCACCCCCTCGCCCTCCCCCTCCCCATTTAGAAGGATCTCTTAAGCAGCAGCAACCTCTTAGTTCATTTTCTCAGCCGGCATATAGCATGGAATGTGCAGTGGAAAATACAGATGGCAGCAGCAGGGGAGAATTATATGATGACTGTATTGCATGATATTCTCAGGGTCCCTGCAATATAAATGGTACTGACAGTAGTTTTGAGAACATGCCGGGACCCAGTAAGCCCATGACATATTCCTGTATTGACAAGAAATAGAACACAAATGCATCGAGCTTATAGGGTAAACCAGTCCAATCTCCTACCCGTACCACATCAACCTTAGATTTCCCCCATGGATCATATTTCCCCAACACTTACAGCAAAACTGGCACTCCTAAATATCAGATATCTTTCAAACAAATCATTCTTAATTTATGATCTAATTTGCACACACAACCTTGATTTTTTACTTTTAACTGAGACATGGTTAGATCAAGCAAACAGTGCTGCTACTCAAAATGCTACCCAAATTTCAGTTTTTTGAGTGCTACCAGAGCAAATAAAAGAGGTGGGGGGATAGCCACAATTTTCAAGACGTCTTTTCAGTGCAATCAGTCGTCATTCGGTGACTTTACTTCATTTGAATATCTGTGTGCATGCATTAAGTCTTCTCCTCAGATTTTATTACTGACAATTTACAGGCCTCCAAAACATTCAGCTAAAGTTTTTCTTGATGTCATGAGCTCTCTCTCTGCCTGGTAACACACGCTGATTGAAGTCTGATGACCTCCACCTGTTCCTGCTCTGCTCTGCCTCACCCTCGTTACCTACCAGCTGCACTGCATTCACCACTCATCATGCCCTGTATATAAAGCCTTGCTTTTCAGTCCACACTTGTCAGATCGTCTGCAACCAGCACCAGTTACCTGCCTGTTTTTGAAAACGCCTCTGACTCTTTGCCTGTGATCCCGGACCCGCTCGACTACTTCTGTGTTCTCCAGCCCCGGTAATCTTGACCTGCCTTCCGTCCCTCTTCTACGAATACCGCCTAGTCCTTGACTGTACTGCTGCTTCGTTTCAATTGCTGTTGTGTGGGTGTTTCCCCCAGGACTTCCCGGATCATCCAGCTCCTGCCATCGCTGTTCGGCTACTGGGGGAACACACACACGCAGACTCTTGGAACTCCTGTACCCCCCCCGGAACCCCTGAAACCCCCTTAACCCCCTACCCTTAAATAAACTTTTGAACGTGACGCTTTTGTGGTCCTCGTCCTGTTTGGTGTCTGACAGTACGATCTGACCAAACATGGACCCAGCGCACGGTCGAACCAGCATGGAAACCGACGAACCAGAACCACCCACCGCCATGCAACGCCTGGGAGAGACAGAGAGAAAGGTAAACCGCAACACTGCTGACATTGCCTCCCTACTTCAAGCCGGCTACCAACAGCGTCAGCAGTTCCAGCAGCAACAGCAACAACTTGCAATGATCATTCAACTTCTCACCAACCTTTCTCCTCTGCCTGCTCCCACCGGCCCAGCCCCAGCCAGCCTGCTCACCGGCCCAGCACCCGAGTCTCCTGCCCAGTCCACTGCTGCCGTGGCTGCCGGAGCCCCAGAACCCAGGATCGGCAATCCAGAGCGGTTCAGCGGCGACCCAACCCAGGTACGGGCGTTCCTGACGAGCTGCCGTGTCCAGTTTACCCTGCAACCCAGGACTTTTGCCACTGAAGGGGCGAGGGTCGGTTACGTGATCACTCACCTGACGGGCCGAGCTCGACTCTGGGGAACGGCGGAGTTCGAGCGCCAGACCCCAGCATGTGCAACCTTCAACCTATTCGCAGAGGAGATGCTCAAGGTATTCGATTTGGAATCCACAACAGCCGAGGCATCTCGGACCCTGATGAGTATTCGCCAAGGCAGAAGGACTGTTGCAGATTACTCCATTGACTTTCGAACTGTGGCAAGTCGGAGCTCCTGGAACATGGAAGCATTGGTGGATGCCTTCCTCCACAGCCTGGCGGACTACATAAAGGACGAGCTGGTTTCCCATGATCAACCCCCCACTCTTGATGAAGCCATTGCTCTGGCTGTCCGCATCGACCGCAGGATCCAGGCCCGCCGTCGTGAGGGAGGGCGCCAGAGTCCATCCACCAGCACACGGAGTGTCCCAACTGCCCTTCTGTCCGCACCTGCCACACCATCTAGCCAGCCGGACCAGTCTGAACCGATGGAGATCGGCCGCGCCTCCCTAACCCCTGCAGAGCGCCAGCGACGCATCACCTCCAACTTGTGCCTGTACTGTGGTGGTGATGGTCATCGAGTCGCCACCTGTCCAGCAAAAGCCGGAGCTCACCAGATGTAGGAGGAATCTGGATGAGCTCAATGAACATTCAGCCCTCCATCAGCCGTAAACCCCTCATCCAAGTCTGTCTTCACCTGTCTGATTCCACCCACACCCTGGCAGCCCTGGTGGACTCTGGCGCAGAAGCAAACATTATTGACACAGGACTTGCTCGTCAGCTGGGCTTGGAAAGCCATCGCTTGTCCACTCCTGTTCCAGCCCGGGCCCTGGACGGTCACGTAATTGGCACAGTTACCAGTATCACAGCCCCCATCTCAATGATGGTGTCAGGAAACCACCGAGAGACCATCCGCTTCCACCTGCTCAGCTCTCCAGGCCAACCCCTAATCCTGGGCTACCCTTGGCTCCGTCTCCACAATCCTCACCTCGATTGGGCCTCCGGAACTGTGAAAGAGTGGGGAAATGCCTGCCACCTGACCTGTTTGCGTGCTGCCTCGCTGCCCCCCGGCTCAGTACCCCCCAGCACTGCCCCCGACATTTCTAATGTCCCTGAATGTTACCATGGCCTCCGAGAGGTGTTCAACAAGACCAAAGCCACATCTCTGCCCCCACACCGTCCGTACGACTGTGCCATTGATCTCCTCCCTGGGACTGCTCCACCCAAAGGTCACCTCTACTCACTATCCCCTCCTGAAAGAAAAACTATGGAGGATTACATCAGGGACTCCCTGGCAGCTGGACTCATCCGCCCGTCTTCCTCTCCTGCTGGTGCCGGGTTCTTCTTTGTGGGAAAGAAAGATGGTTCTCTTCGCCCCTGCATTGATTATCGAGGTCTGAATGATGTCACAGTGAAGAACCGGTACCCTCTGCCTTTACTCACCTCTGCTTTTGAGTTGCTCCAGGGATCCACTATTTTCACCAAACTGGACCTTAGAAATGCTTACCACCTAGTGCGAGTAAGGGAGGGTGACGAGTGGAAGACTGCATTCAACACCCACACCGGCCATTATGAGTACCTGGTAATGCCATTTGGCCTCACCAACGCCCCAGCGGTATTCCAGGCGCTGGTGAATGATGTGCTGCGGGACATGCTGAATAAATTCGTCTTCGTGTACCTGGACGACATCTTAATTTTCTCCAGAACTCTGTCCGAACACACCCGTCATGTCCAGCTGGTTCTTCGACGGCTCCTGGAGAACTCGCTCTATGTCAAAGCGGAGAAATGCGAGTTCCATGCTCAGACTGTGTCATTCCTGGGATACATCGTCGCTGAAGGCAATATCCAGATGGACCCCGCAAAGGTCTCGGCAGTTACCTCCTGGCCAGTTCCGGGGAATAGGAAGAAGTTGCAGCAATTCCTCGGTTTTGCCAATTTCTACCGGAAATTTATCCGGAACTACAGCTCCGTCGCCGCTCCCCTCACAGCTCTGACCAGCATCAAACACCCCTTTTTCTGGACCCCAGAGGCCAACACAGCCTTTCATACCCTCAAGGCCCGGTTCACCACTGCCCCCATCCTCCAGATGCCGGATTCAGACCGGCAGTTCGTTGTCGAGGTGGATGCCTCAGACATGGGAGTCGGGGCCATACTCTCTCAACGGGCAGAGGAGGACAACAAGTTGCACCCCTGTGCATTTTTCTCTCGCCGGCTTTCACCTGCAGAGCGCAATTATGATGTTGGAAACCGTGAGCTGTTGGCTGTCAAGCTTGCCCTGGAGGAGTGGCGTCACTGGCTGGAGGGGTCCACAGTTCCGTTCCTGGTCTGGACCGATCACAAAAACCTCGAATACATCCGCAATGCCAAACGTCTTAACCCCAGACAGTCCCGCTGGGCCTTGTTTTTCACCAGATTCAACTTCACCCTGTCATACCGCCCAGGTTCTCGGAACACCAAGCCGGACGCTCTCTCCCGTCAGTTTCATAAGGATGACGCCCCTTCCCAGGAACCTGCATCAATTCTGCCCGATCCCTGCGTCGTAGCTGCCCTGACCTGGGATATCGAGGAGGAAATTCAAGAGGCCCTCCGTGACCATCCCAGTCCCAGTGCATGCCCAGACGGTCGTCTCTTCGTCCCAGAGAATTTGAGGTCCCGGGTCATACAGTGGGGACACAACTCCCGCCTTGCCTGCCACCCGGGCTCCGCCCGCACCTGCCATCTCCTTGCCCAGCGCTTCTGGTGGTCTTCTTTGAGAAGGGATGTCCGAGAATTCGTCCGTGCCTGCCCCACCTGCAATCAGAACAAGTCCTCCACTCGGCCCCCCGCTGGTTTACTCCAGCCCTTGCCTGTGCCCACACGACCCTGGTCCCACGTCTCCTTGGACTTTGTAACTGGCCTCCCACCATCAGGTGGGATGACGGTCATTCTCACTGTGGTTGACCGGTTCAGCAAGATGGCACACTTCATTCCCCTCCCTAAACTGCCATCTGCCAGAGAGACTGCCCAGGCTGTTCTTGATCATGTCTTCCGTCTACACGGGCTGCCCAGGGATGTTGTCTCTGACCGAGGCCCGCAATTCACCTCTACATTCTGGAAGGAGTTCTGCCGTCTTCTAGGGGCCACAGTGAGTCTCACCTCTGGGTTCCACCCCCAGTCCAATGGTCAATCCGAGCGGGCAAACCAGGAGCTGGAGAAGGCGCTGCGGTGCATGGTTTCTCGCAAACCCCAGGCTTGGGCACAACAACTGATGTGGATAGAGTATGCTCACAACTCCCTCACCTGCTCTGCCACTGGTATGTCACCTTTCCAGTGTGTGTATGGCTACCAGCCCCCCCTGTTCCCCAGCCAGGAAGGAGATGTGTCCTGCCCGTCTGCCCTCGCCTATGCCCGCCGTTGCCGTCGTACCTGGTCACAAGCTCGTGCCACGCTACTCAAGTCAGCTGTCAGCTATGCCACTGGGGCTAACCGCCGAAGATCGCCGGCACCCGCCTACCGTGTTGGCCAGAAGGTGTGGCTGTCAGCCAAGGATCTCCCACTGCGGGTGGAATCGCGTAAACTGGCACCTCGATTCCTCGGCCCGTTCCCTATCCAGAGGGTCATCAGCCCAACCGCAGTCCGGCTCCAGTTGCCAACCTCCATGAGGGTGCACCCTACTTTCCATGTTTCGAAAGTCAAGCCGACGCATGAAAGCCCGCTGGTCCCCGTGCCGCTTCCTCCTCCTCCTCCTCGCCTCGTTGACGGTGGGCTGGTGTACACCGTTCGACGCCTGCTTCGGTCCAGACGGCGAGGTAGGGGCCTCCAGTATCTCGTCGACTGGGAGGGCTATGGACCTGAGGAGAGAACCTGGGTGCCAGCCAGTCGGATTGTGGACCGGACACTCATCGCCGACTTCCACCGTCTGCATCCTGATCAACCTGCAATCCGTAGGGGCCGCCCCAGAGGGGTCCCTAACCGTCCTGCCCGCCCGGCTTCCTGTCCTGTGCCTGACCCTGTCTCGGTACCTGTCCCGTCTTCTGTCCACGACCCTCCAGCTCCCTCCGAGGATGAGGATGTTCGCTCGGACCACTCGGAGGAATTCTAGCCCTCCACCGGCTCCCCTCCGCCCTCCCGACGTGGTGTCACTCTTGGGGACTTCTGGGGCCGTCCCTTAGGGGGGGGGGTTCTGTCATGAGCTCTCTCTCTGCCTGGTAACACACGCTGATTGAAGTCTGATGACCTCCACCTGTTCCTGCTCTGCTCTGCCTCACCCTCGTTATCTACCAGCTGCACTGCATTCACCACTCATCATGCCCTGTATATAAAGCCTTGCTTTTCAGTCCACACTTGTCAGATCGTCTGCAACCAGCACCAGTTACCTGCCTGTTTTTGAAAACACCTCTGACTCTTTGCCTGTGATCCCGGACCCGCTCGACTACTTCTGTGTTCTCCAGCCCCGGTAATCTTGACCTGCCTTCCGTCCCTCTTCTACGAATACCGCCTAGTCCTTGACTGTACTGCTGCTTCGTTTCAATTGCTGTTGTGTGGGTGTTTCCCCCAGGACTTCCCGGATCATCCAGCTCCTGCCATCGCTGTTCGGCTACTGGGGGAACACACACACGCAGACTCTTGGAACTCCTGTACCCCCCCCGGAACCCCTGAAACCCCCTTAACCCCCTACCCTTAAATAAACTTTTGAACGTGACGCTTTTGTGGTCCTCGTCCTGTTTGGTGTCTGACACTTGAAGAGCTAGGTGAACTGCTATCAGTTGTTTGCATAGAGTTTGACTGTCTTATTATGTCAGGGGATCTAAACTTGCATGTGGATAATCCTGAAAACAATTATGCCAAGGAATTCATTGCACTAATCGATACTTTCTCCCTAACACAGCATGTACAGGGGCCAACACACTCTCGGCCATACCCTCGACCTTGTTATCACAAAGGGTCTCGATGTCTCTACAGCTGTTAAAGACCTGGCCTTATCTGATCATTTCTGCGTGTTCTTTGATGTGTCTATATCCCCACACACTCAAAACACAGCTATGATGGTAAAAAGGAGAATCATAAATTATCAGACAAGTGCTCTCATTGAGCAAGCACTTTCACTAAAGTCAAGTCAACTGTCAGACTCTGAAGACTTATTTGATCACTTTAATGCAAAAATGGCAAACATTATGGATGACATTGCTCCATTACAAAAAAACGGTACAGAAATCTCAGCTCTTCCACATGTGTCTTAGACACTCTGCCCACCAATTTCTTTAAAACTGTTTTTCACCTCATAGCGGCGGATGTCCTTCAAATTGTAAATGTATCACTGCTGTCTGGCACTTTTCCTAAGTCACTGAAAACAGCTGTTGTAAAGCCACTTCTCAAGAAGAATAACCTGGATGCCTCCATGCTAAACAATTACAGGCCCATATCCAATCTACCTTTTATTGGCAAAATTATTGAAAAAGTAGTCTTTAATCAATTAACCACTTTCCTAACATCAAATGGGTATTTTGATTACTTTCAGTCTGGTTTTCGGGCAAATCACAGCACTGAAACAGCTCTCATTAAAGTTTCCAATGACATACGCCTCAACACAGATTCAGGTAAAACATCAGTCCTACTGTGTCCTAGTGCTACTGGACCTTAGTGCAGCATTTGACACTGTTGATCACAATATTTTACTACACAGACTAGAACACTAGGTTGGATTTACAGGCATAGTTATCAGCTGGCTAAAATCATATCTACAAGAAAGGAGCTTCTTTGTTGCCATCGGAAACTGTACCTCAACACCAACGTCCTTGACCTGTGGTGTTCCCCAGGGGTCGATCTTGGGGCCACTATTATTCAACCTCTATATGCTCCCACTTGGACAAATCATTCAAAATAATTGGGGGCCAAGCAGCGAAGCTGCGAGGACCTCATTGTGTTTCTACGTTTTCCTATTATTATTGGGGGCCAAGCAGCGAAGCTGCGAGGACCTCATTGTGTTTCTACGTTTTCCTATTATTATTATTATATGCAATGGGAGTCTATGGCAGCCCATATAACCGTATGGTAAAAAGTTAGGAAATTTGGCACACTGATTGGGGACGGTCCCATGATTCATGTCACCAAGTTTCATGTCGGCAACTCGAACCCTCTAGCGCCACCAACAGGCCAAAGTTGGACGTGCGTTCATGCACGTAACTTTTGACCCGTAGGTCCGATTTTCCGCCATGATGGATTTTCCGCCATTTTGGATTTCATCAAAAACACTTAAAATGTATCAGGGGTCACATACTTTCTCTGATTCCCACCAAATTTCGCACAGGTCACAAATTTCATCTGATCTTCACCAAAATTGGCACAGACCATCTTCAGACCATGCCTTGTCACTTCATTTATTTCTGTAACAATTGATAGAAGCGTTCGCCCGTCACATCCAATCGAAATTTGTGGCGAAGCCGCCAAACAGGAAGTGAGCTCATATCTCAGCAATCGTTGCATGTATCAAAACCAAACTTGGTACATGGACTCATGACCCCATCAGGTGAATGCCGAAGACATTTTGTGACCTTTGACCTCTAGGGTCATTGCAATTAGCAAAAATGCATTTTGCCTTGTAACTGTTGACGTGCTAGACGTGAAACTTGCTTTGCTTATGGCCATACGTCTGATTGCAGCATTGAGCTAACAGCATTTCGTTGCCATGGTTACTCCGGCCTATCTGCTTGGCCCCCTCATTGCAGCTATATTTTGATTTCATATCATAGCTATGCAGATGACACACAAATTTACTTAGCTCTATCACTAAACGACTATGGTCCTCTTGAATCTATGTGTCAGTGTATAGAACAAATCAACACCTGGGGGTCGTTTCTAGAAAAGTTAGCAACGACGTTGCTCAACCACCATGGTACGACCCAACTTGCGACCAAACAACGACACTGTTACACCTGTTTCCAGAAAGCGTACCTGTGTCGCATATTTGCTACCTCCGACGTTCGAACACCGTAGTTCCAACAACGTTGTTGATGATGCAGCGATACATATCATTGGTGGAAACAGTGGAAACGTGTAATACCCCACCCCCTAGAAATGTTCTGTCACGGCCTATATGTCGACATTTTTCAAATCTAAACCGAGTGATTAATGCTGGCATTGTCATTGCCATCAACCAAAACCTAAACCTATTGCAAGCATATAAAACAGTTAACTTAAGCAGACCAATATGAGTCATTATTTGTGTTAACTATCTATGTGTTGGAAAAAATATATAGCCTGGCCAAATATCTGGGTATCCCATAGGTTATCAACTGTCTCGTGGCTTAACGGCAGCGCGTTGGTGCACTGCGAGCTCGGCCGGAGTTCGCATCCTATCTCTTCTTTTCATCTCTGAGTAAGAGTAGGCCTACGAGACACAACAATAGGTTTTGACCATACATATTTATGTATATAGTTACTCTGCATCGAGAGACCATAGGTACAAGACATCAGTCAAAAACAATTGAATCTACATGTCACACTAGTTCACCTGCAGGTAGCGAGAAGCAAGAGGACAATCTCACATCATAAGAAAATCGAACCTACAACGTTGGGATAATAAGTCATCTGCTTTAGCCACTACACCATTTAACACTGCTGTTGTTAGGGACTGTGAAGATTATAATACTAAAAGCAAGGCAATACTTTAATTAACATAAATAGCAAGAATGAGCCAAGTGGGGAGCAGAAAAAAAAAATTAAGCTACAGGATAGATCAATAATCAGTCACGAGATAAACATCCACTTCGCAAATTTTGGTTAGGCGGTTGTGATTTTTGGTTAGGTGCTCGGGACACCAACAGGAACTACCAAGGAACGACACAAATGCGACTGCCTAGGGGCAGTAGTTCAAACGACCAAACTTTGCGTCCTTGTTTGCGATTGAGAGTTCGAACTACCCTTTCTAGAAACAACAAATCTAAGAACGATGGAGTGAACTACCAAGGTTGCGACGCAAGTTAGCAAACGATGCTTTCTAGAAACGACCCCCTGGATGTCAAGTAAATATAGCTGCAAGCAGCAATGAGGGGGCCAAGCAGAATAGGCCGGAGTAGCCACGGCGACAAGATAGAACTCAGCAGACACTCCCGATCAACACTTTCAACAAGTGTCACATCAAACATAACTGATTTTGTAGGGCTGAAACAGGGCTGAGTATTGCCACCGCCTCCGCCAGCCAGCCCCCCCCCACCTAATCACCCCTGCCCGTCCCACCCCGTCCCGTCCCGCCCCGCCCTACCACGCACGCATTAGAATGAACTGGATGGAACATGTTGTCATCAGTTTCACATCCAAAAATAAAAGATCGATAAAACACATCGCAACTACAGATCAAAATGCAATATTGCTAATTGCAGCACCCCCTACAGGTCAAAGGTCAACACATTTTTTGAGCGTCCTCCTAATGGGGTCCTGAACCTATGTAGTAAGTTTGGTTATGATACATGGCAGGGTTGCTGAGATATGAGCTCACTTCCTGTTTGGCGGCTTCGCCGCAAGTTTCGATTGGCTGTTACAGCCGAATGCTACTGTCAATCATTCCAAAAAGCGATGCACTGAGGCATGGTCTGCAGATGTTCTCTGCCAATTTTGGTGAGGATCCGCTGAAATTTGTGACCTGCGAAAATTCGTACGTGTTTTTGATTAAATCCAATATGGCGGCCGAATCAATTACGATGACATCACAAGTTGGCTTGGGTTGGCCTAAAGACCTCCAACAGTATTACCAGACACCACTAGTGCGTTTTAATTCTAAGCACAACTGCTGCTACAGGCCAAAAGGCATGTTTCTTAATTACAGCGCCCCAAGAGGTCAAAGGTCACCAGATTTCTTGAGCGTCCCCCTGATTGGGTCCTGAGTCCATGGGCTAAGTTTGGTTATGATAGGTGAATGGGTTGCTGAGATATGAGCTCACTTCCTGTTTGGCGGCTTCGCCACCAATTTCGATTGGCTGCTACGGGCAAACGCTTCCGTCAATTGTTATGGAAATCAAAGCACTGATAAGGCATGGTCTGAAGATGGTCTGTGCCAGTTTTGGTGAGGATCCGATGAAATTTGTGACCTAGGGAAATTTGATAGTGGTTTTGATTAAATCCAATATGGCGGCCAAATCAATTATGTTGATGTCATGAATTGCCATCTGTCGACATAAGGATCTTCCACAGTATTACCAGACACCACTAGTACATTGTAATTCTAGGCACAACAGCAGCTACAGTCCAAAAGGCATGTTACTGATTTACAGCGCCCCCTAGAGGTCAAAGGTCACCACATTTCTAGACCGTCCTCCTGATGGGGTCATGAGTCCATATACCAAGTTTGGATTTGATGACTGCAAGGGTTACTGAGATATGAGCTCACTTCCTGTTTGGCGGCTTTGCCGCAAATTTTGATTGGCTGTTACGGGCGAACGGTAATACTTCCGAAGACGAAAAGTGATTACTTTTGTGAGGCTTGGTCTGAAGATGATCTGTGTAAAATTTGGTGGGAATCAGAGAAAGTATGTGACCCCTGATACATTTTAAGTGTTTTTGATGAAATCCAAAATGGCGGAAAATCCATCATGGCAGAAAATGACGTCATAGGGTGCGTTGAACTCGGCTTGGTCCAAGGATTCCAACGATACCTGACTTTTGAAAATCGGACCTACGGGTCAAAAGTTACGTGAGTGAACACACTTCCAACTTTGGCCTGTTGGTGGCGCTAGAGGGTTCGAGTTGCCGACATGAAACTTGGTGACATGAATCATGGGACCGTCCCCAAATAGTGTGCCAAATTTCCCAACTTTTTACCAGATGGTTCTATGGGCTGCCATTGACTTCCATTGCATATAATATTAACTAGATGTACCGCATAGCGGTACAAAATATGACCGCCGCTCAGTCCTGTACATCCGTTCCGCGAAAATAAATCACACTTCAATTTGTCTCCATATTTTACTCCATCCCCCACTCTTGAAACTTTTGTGTATGCTTGTTTGGCATGCCTGAGTGTGTGTGTGCGGCTGCACAGAAAGTAGCCTACTGGTGCTGAAAA
This sequence comes from Alosa sapidissima, assembly GCF_018492685.1. Taxonomy (NCBI): domain Eukaryota; kingdom Metazoa; phylum Chordata; class Actinopteri; order Clupeiformes; family Clupeidae; genus Alosa; species Alosa sapidissima. The sequence continues at coordinate 3,117,593 of NC_055959.1, read as the reverse complement.
GGTGAATAGATTGTAGAATAGCCAAAGAAGATGTAGCATTGTTATAAAACCTTTAAAATCTCTAAACAATCACAAGTAGGGCAGTTCATCACAGTTCATCCATTGCAACTGGATTGATGAAAGGTCACTTACACTGTAGGCTACACTGTATTTGGGAAAAGCAAAAGGTATCAGCATAATGTTATTTATTTATTTTATTTTTTTTAATGTATTTATAAACAAAAACATCTCTGTCAGTTCCATGCCGTTTTCAACAGCTATCAAAAACAAAGGTCATTTTTGGATGGATGGATTTTTTGTGAATGTTTCTTCTTCTACATAAGATTTTAGTCATCTTTAGTTCATGTAATACTTTATTGTCAATGCACAAATTAAGTAACAGTAGTCTGAAACGTTATTGTTAATGCACAAATTCAGTAACAGTAGTCTGAAACGAAATGCTGTTTTACATCTAACCAGTGGTGCAAATAACTGACATGTCCAAATGGGCCTTGATGAAATGCGTCGCTAGACTGTTCATAGGCTACACATTTTAACGGGCCAAAGTTGAAGAGCTTTTGTCCGTTATTGTTCGTGCAAATATAGGCTGATTCATGTTCCATTGCATTGTGTAACTGAGGTCCATGGCTAGTCTGGCTTTCATCAGACCAAGCTCAATCTTTTAAGAAATCAAAAAATAAATAGCGGGCAGATCAGGCTGGGTTCACCCAGCCTAGTCCATAGGCACCCGATATTGTTTAATTTTCCGATTGAGATATACACGCTCTGGCTATTCTAAATGCAAAAATGCATCAGGGAGTTATGACAAAACGGTAACTAACAAACTAGATCCTAATAGAAAGCTGTTAGCTTCCCTAAGCTACAGGTAGGATTATAAGGTAGGCCTATTTACAACATAAATTGTCAATAGGCTATGCTGGCGACACAAATAAAATCTCCTTGGGAAACCAATGGCTTACGCCTTACAGTATCAAGCGGACTTAAACTGCCATATCGTGGCGAAAAGTTGTAATAACATCCACGCAGCTCCATGAGTCAAGGAAAGCGCGAATGAAGTAGCCACTTCTAAATGGGACCCACTACACAGTAGCTTAAGGTGTGTTGCTAAAGCAGCCATAATGAAATGAAGGTGTCATTGTTTGGATACTTCACACACACATGCTTTTTAATTTCACAGACTACAACTACCAAGCTGGAATCAAAGCACATCGATTCTCCTCTCACACCCTGCATGCACTTAAAACAAAATAAACAGGCGTCTCAGTCTCACGCATGTATAGGCAAAACTGTATCAGACCGGTGTAACGTTGGTAAATCTTCCATTGCACAGAATGATTTTGTAGCACGTGCAATAAATGACAGTCGAAAGATACAAACAGTGCTGCTATCAATTTGCTTGGTATAACCGCATTTATAGTTTTCTACAAATGCAATCAATCAAATGGGCCTCCATCACTCAACCAACGCTAACGGTAACATTACCTAGGTCCTTATTGATATTACAAGATTAACGTACCTGCAGTAAAAACCAAGCATGTCCGATAAACATCCTCAGATTTATTTCGGCTTCAAGAAGAAATGGGAATTACACTTCATGTGAACATCGTCCCATCCTTATTAGATGTTCGCTGCGGTAAATTACAGTCCTTGTAGGAAGCGTCCATTGTTTTTCCAACCCACTTTTAACTTCCAACAAAATTACGTCTCACTGCAACGATGCGCCATCTAGTGGACAAACGACTACTTATCGCCAATACTGAAAATGCAGCCATGATGATGATGATGAATATTTATTTTGGCTTTCTTTTAATCCTACTGAATTTGTAATTATGTATCGTCCGTTCTAATACCGATAGTATGTGGGTGCCTGTGTGTGTGCATGTGTATATGTGTGCACCGCCATTTACAGGCCAATGAGTGTACAGTCACTAAATGTACACATAACCTAATTTTTTTAAACCCCCCCCATGGATGAAATTCTTCGAAACTTGGCATACCCCCAGAGAATGCCAGGTCAATCATACACATACAATTTGGTGCAGTTCTGAACATCTTAACTGAAGATAGGGGCGATTAAAGCAGAATAATATTGCATTTTCATTTTTTACCGGGCGGGTGGGGGTGCAAATCACAAATGAGTGATTATGAGCCAGGTTGATGTGGGCCCTTGAGACCAACATACCATAAAAGATTCTTCATCCTCAGTGCCACGGTTCAGGTAGTTATTTAGGAAAAACTGTTTTTTTTTGCGGTTCGGGGGGCCCAGCACGGGGGGGGTGTTGGTCCCCGGGGACAAAATGAAATTTTTCCCTACAGTTCTCAAGATATTCACAGAGAACTGTGTCTGCCCTACCCTCCTTTCGGGGGGTCCAGTCCAGCGGGGGGGGCTACAGATCAAAACGAAAAATGACGGTTCCATGCTATCCATGTGGGGGTACATGCCCACCAAGTTTTGTGTACCACGGTCTTTCAGTGTCCCGGGAATCCTTGTTGGTGTACATCACTAAATGTACACATAAATTATTTTATTGTAAGGCCCCCCATGAACGAAAGTACACAAAACTTGGCTTGCATTCGGAGGGTGTCATAATGATCCTACACTTTTAATTTCGTGCAGTTTTGACCTTGTCAGCTAGAGATATTGTGATGAAAACACCTAATTGTTTGCTTTTTAATTTTTAACTAGGTGGCGCTATACATGAAATAAGTAGTAATGGGATGGGTTGACATGCCCCCTTAAGACCAACATACATAAAAAAGGTGGACCTCCTAGGCCCTACTGTTCTCGAGATATTCACAGAAAACTGTCTCCGGCCACCTACAGGCCAGTTGGTGTATAGTAACATAAATGAATTTATTGTGTGGCCCCCCATGAACGGAATTCCACAAAACTTGGCGTGCATACAGAGGGTGTCATAATGATCCTACACTTCCAATTTCGTACAGTTCTGACTATGTTAGGTCACAGATACCTTCAATTACAACACCTCATTTTTACTTTTTTGTGTTTAACTAGGTGGCGCTATACATGAAATGAGTGGTTATGGAATGGGTTGACATGGCACCTTGAGATCAACATACAAAAAAAAATGGTCCTCCTAAACCCTACGGTTTTCGAGATATTCACAGAAAACTGTGTCTGCCCTACCCTCCTTTCGGGGGGTCCAGTCCAGCGGGGGGGCTACAGATCAAAACGAAAAACGATGGTTCCATGCTATCCATGTGGGGTTACATGCCCACCAAGTTTCGTGTACCCCGGTCTTTCAGTGTCCCGGGAATCATTGACGGAAATTTGGGCATGCGAAAAAGAAAAAAATCTGACTAAACCTATATGACCGCCGCTTCGCTGCGCGGCGGTCATAATAATAGGAAAACGTAGAAACACAATGATGTCCTCGCAGCTTCGCTGCTTGGCCCCCAATTATATTTGGTAAAAAGGAGGAAAGACTTGCCACTCTCCTTGACACAAAAGGGTTGAAGGCAAAGATTACTGTTAAAAATCTTGGTGTATTAATTGACAGTGATCTAAATTTCAACAGCCACATGAAAGCGATAACTAAATCAGCTTTTTACCACCTCAAAAATATTGCCAAGCTCAGAGGGCTGATGTCAAAACATGACTTAGAAAAACTCATTCATGCATTTACCTCCAGCAGGGTTGATTACTGCAATGGACTGTTCACAGGCCTTCCTAAAAAGACTATTAAACAGCTTCAGGTGATAGTTAGTTAAACACAAAAAAGTAAAAATGAGGTGTTGTAATTGAAGGTATCTGTGACCTAACATAGTCAAAACTGCACGAAATTGGAAGTGTAGGATACTTATGACACCCTCTGTATGCACGCCAAGTTTTGTGGAATTCCGTTCATGGGGGGCCACACAATAAATTCATTTATGTTACTATACACCAACTGGCCTGTAGGTGGCCGGAGACAGTTTTCTGTGAATATCTCGAGAACCGTAGGGCCTAGGAGGTCCATCTTTTTTATGTATGTTGGTCTTAAGGGGGCATGTCAACCCATCCCATTACCACTTATTTCATGTATAGCGCCACCTAGTTAAAAAATTAAAAAGCAAAAAATTAGGTGTTTTCATCACAATATCTCTGGCTGACAAGGTCAAAACTGCACGAAATTAAAAGTGTAGGATCATTATGACACCCTCCGAATGCATGCCAAGTTTTGTGTACTTTCGTTCATGGGGGGCCTTACAATAAAATAATTTATGTGTACATTTAGTGACGTACACCAACAAGGATTCCCGGGACACTGAAAGACCGGGGTACACAAAACTTGGTGGGCATGTACCCCCACATGGATAGCATGGAACCGTCATTTTTCGTTTTGATCTGTAGCCCCCCCGCTGGACTGGACCCCCCGAAAGGAGGGTAGGGCAGACACAGTTCTCTGTGAATATCTTGAGAACTGTAAGGCCTAGGATGACCAATTTTTTCCGTATGTTTGCCTCCAGGGGTCATGTTAACCCATTCCATGTGCACACATGTGCATAAACAGATACACACGCACACACATACATTTACAGTAATCATACGTATGACACATACTCACACAGTAGACATATGTACGCATGCATGCACATGCACAAACACACATACACAGGCAAACACACAAGCACGCACATACACACACACACACACACCCACACACATAAACATAAACTTGTACACGCACACATGCACACAATTCAATAATTTTTCCCGTCATCTACTTCCTGAATTTTTGGTCATTGATACCCGGGACACCGAACCACCGGGGTACATAAAATTTGGTGGGTATGTAGCCCCACTAGACTTTTACGGAAAAATTTCATTTCGTCCCCGGGGACCACCCACATACTATCGGTATTAGAACGGCCGATACATAATTACAAATTCAGTAGGATTAAAAGAAAGCCAAAATAAATATTCATCATCATCATCATGGCTGCATTTTCAGTATTGGCGATAAGTAGTCGTTTGTCCACTAGATGGCGCATCGTGACACGTAAGTGCAAGTGCAGTGAGACGTAATTTTGTTGGAAGTTAAAAGTGGGTTGGAAAAACATTTCCTACAACGCTTCCTACAAGGACTGTAATTTACCGCAGCGAACATTTAATAAGGATAGGACGATGTTCACATGAAGTGTAATTCCCATTTCTTCTTGAAGCCGAAATAAATCTGAGGATGTTTATCGGACATGCTTGGTTTTTACTGCAGGTACGTTAATCTTGTAATATCAATAAGGACCTAGGTAATGTTACCGTTAGCGTTGGTTGAGTGATGGAGGCCCATTGATTGATTGCATTTGTAGAAAACTATAAATGCGGTTATACCAAGCAAATTGATAGCAGCACTGTTTGTATCTTTCCACTGTCATTTATTGCACGTGCTACAAAATCATTCTGTGCAATGGAGGATTTACCAACGTTACATCGGTCTGATACAGTTTTGCCTATACATGCGTGAGACTGAGACGTCTGTTTATTTGTTTTAAGTGCGTGCAGGGTGTGAGAGGGGAATCGATGTGCTTTGATTCCAGCTGGGTAGTTGTAGTCTGTGAAATTAAAAAGCACGTGTGTGTGAAGTATCCAAACAATGACACCTTCATTTCATTATGGCTGCTTTAGCAACACACCTTAAGCTACTGTGTAGTGGGTCCCATTTAGAAGTGGCTACTTCATTCGCGCTTTCCTTGAGTCATGGAGCTGCGTGAATGTTATTACAACTTTTCGCCACGATATGGCAGTTTAAGTCCGCTTGATACTGTACGGCGTAAGCCATTGGTTTCCAAAGGAGATTTTATTTGTGTCGCCAGCATAGCCTATTGACAATTTATGTTGTAAATAGGCCTACCTTATAATCCTACCTGTAGCTTAGGGAAGCTAACAGCTTTCTATTAGGATCTAGTTTGTTAGTTACCGTTTTGTCATAACTCCCTGATGCATTTTTGCATTTAGAATAGCCAGAGCGTGTATATCTCAATCGGAAAATTAAACAATATCGGGTGCCTATGGACTAGGCTGGGTGAACCCAGCCTGATCTGCCCGCTATTTATTTTTTGATTTCTTAAAAGATTGAGCTTGGTCTGATGAAATCCAGATTAGCTATGGACCTCAGTTACACAATGCAAGGGAACATGAATCAGCCTATATTTGCACGAACAATAACGGACAAAGCAACTTTGGCCCGTTAAAATGTGTATGAACAGTCTAGCGACGCATTTCATCAAGGCCCATTTGGACATGTCAGTTATTTGCACCACTGGTTAGATGTAAAACAGCATTTCGTTTCAGACTGCTGTTACTTAATTTGTGAATTAACAATAACGTTTCAGACTACTGTTACTTAATTTGTGCATTGACAATAAAGTATTACATGAACTAAAGATGACTAAAATATTATGTAGAAGAAGAAACATTCACAAAAAATCCATCCATCCAAAAATGACCTTTGTTTTTGATAGCTGTTGAAAACGGCATGGAACTGACAGAGATGTTTTTGTTTATAAATACATAAAAAATAAATAAATAAATAAATAAATAAATAAATAACATTATGCTGATACCTTTTGCTTTTCCCAAATACAATGTAGCCTACAGGTGTAAGTGACCTTTCATCAATCCAGTTGCAATGGATGAACTGTGATGAACTGCCCTACTTGTGATTGTTTAGAGATTTTAAAGGTTTTATAACAATGCTACATCTTCTTTGGCTATTCTACAATCTATTCACCTTTTCAGCACCAGTAGGCTACTTTCTGTGCAGCTGCACACACACACTCAGGCATGCCAAACAAGCATACACATAAGTTTCAAGAGTGGGGGATAGAGTAAAATATGGAGACAAATTGAAGTGTGATTTATTTTCGCGGAACGGATGTACAGGACTGAGCGGTGGTCATATTTTGTACCGCTATGCGGTACATCTAGTTATTGTTTGGTTTTGTTTATATAAAGCACATTGAATGACTTCTGTCTATGAAATGCGCAATATAAATAAACTTGACTTGACTTGACTTGACTTGACCTATAGCGTGCAGAGGGAATTTGAAAGACAACCGATTATCCCGCACCTCGGAGTACTGCGAACGGTGAGTGCCCAGACCCTACATTTTAATGTGGGTCTGGCTCATCAGGCTAATGGACTGTATGGAATAGGTGGAAATGTACAGTATGTGCATGTTGTTAAACATGCAATTGGTTTGCTTGGACTACCGTAGGCCTACATATAGACCAGTGTTTCTTAAAGTTTTTCTCAGTCGCTTTGGTGCTTTTCTCAGATCAGAATGAAAATTCTCATAACTATTAGTTCAAGCTCCACAACATTTAGTCATTTGTGCACATCATAGTAGCAATTTCTCCTTCCTCTGAACAAATTGCAAATCCTTTTGAACATTTATCAGTTGCTTTGTCATGTCATTCAAAATGAACTATATTTATGGATGCTGAATAGCTAGTCATTGCTTGAGTCATTACATAAAAAAATTGGTGAACTAGTTATCAAATTCTGTCACAATGCTGTAGAATTGCAAAGAGCATATACAGTAAAACTGTGAAACATACATATTCAGTGTCTTGTACTCATTTACTCCCCTAACTACAGCAATTTGTAACTTTACTGTAGTTTTCAAATGGCTGTACAAGTACTGTATAGTGCTGTTTTGTGCATTTTCAGGTAGTGTCACCGAGTTCTGACTATTCTTTGCATGGGAAAACACTGAGGGCCAGATGTACGAACGTAGCGTTATCAGCGTCATGGACACACCGCAGATTGCGAACGCTGTCAGACCCAATTTTCCGTTGTATTTATCAATCGTTCTATCCTTAGTGTAAACTGCGCCTTTCTCTGCCCATGAACGCAATTTACGAACGTCCACAACTGAATGGCAGCGCCTACATACAAACGCAGTTGAATGAAGTTAACTGACGACAACATTAAAAATAATCAAACGTTTAGCGATCATGAAATACAGTAATACCATACATGATAAGATGTAAACAAGCAGGGAGATAATGAAGATCAGTAGTTCTACTCAAACTACTTGTGCACGTAGGCTATGGAAGATTGGTCAAATCTAGCAAGTAGGAAAGTTTAAGTGAATGACGTAAAAGTGAAACTAAGACATTCGAAAGGCCAACGAAAGTTGAGGTTGCTTTTGGTAGTACAAATACTTTCACCACAAAAACTGGTGCTCTAAATAGCGATTCTGTTGTCTTTGAAAGGTTCTCTTATTGACGCATTGAACTGCAATTTGGATTACAGTAACACCTGCTTTTACAAGGCGGAAGTATTCAGGCGCAGAATAGACGTGCGCTTTCAGGAACAGTCTTTGTACATACCGCGGAATAAATAATTAGGCGCTCTTTACTCTTCCCCTCCCATCATTTTACGCTAAGCTCCCACTTTCCCCTGTATCCTCCCATGAATGCATATGCATGACATGACAAACGCAATCTGCCACTTTCAGCTCCCGCGACAGGCAGTTTGCACTTTTGCATCATTGCGGCCGGTTTGTACATACCTCGCAATGATTTTACACGCACATTGCGAAACAAATACGCCTGAAGTGGGCGCAAAAGCGTTAGTACATCTGGCCCTGAGAGCATAAACTGTTGTAATGAAAACATGACAAAGCCATTTGACTATCTTGTTCATAAATGATGGTGTCAAGACTTCTCATTTTGATGACACTGGCAGTTTCATTGACATAAATACTTGCATTTGAGGAATGGACTATCCATTTTGAGCAATTGACGTGCTTTTGCAGGTTATCCACTAGGTTTTGCAGTTTGCATTAATTTTCTCAAAGCGACTGAGAAAAACTGTAACTGGTGGGTAAGGACCCAAAAGTGGGTCGCGGAGCTTGTGTTTTTTTTTTTTTTTTAAACTCCACTTAAAATGCTACCTTATCAGATCTAATATTGGACTTTTATTTTGATAGACTTTTATTTTTATGTCAGTCATTGCTATGGACATAGACAATGTTTATGTGACAGGACGTATCATTTTAGTGGTAAATGCAAGTACGACACTGAATATGATAGATAGATAAATAGATAGATAGATAGATACTTTATTGATCCCCAAGGGGAAATTCAAGGTGCCAGTAGCTTATGACACCACACACAACAACATAAACAGGATGATAAAAAAACAAATCCACATGACTAAAATGAACAGTAAAATACACTAAAGATACTAAAACAAGGATCCACATGAATGTACTGTAGGCCTATATAAGCATGAATGATGATCCACATGAATGTAATGTAATGTAATGTATAATCATGAGGCATTGCAGTGACAGGGCAGGGACTGATTCAATATGCTGTGAATATTTGAAGTAAGATATGGATTCACTTAAATTGACACAAAATTAAACAGAAACCCCAGTTTGCGGTGTTCACTGAATTGCTTGAACATGAGAGAAAAAGGCACATGGAAACAAAGCACCCCTGTCAAAGACAAACCTGTCGAGTACCATACTTTGAAAGGTGACATCAGGAGTTGAAGACTTCACAAATGTAATGCCAAACATCAGCATGTTCCAAACATACAGGCACTTTGGATGTCTCACCATATCCATTGACTTGATCACAAATAATAATAATAATAATAATAATAATAAATATAACCGCAAGCGGTGATTTAACGGGGTCCGAGCAAAATGAACATGAGGTAGCATAGCTTTTTAGTTTACATATGCTTTGATTGTTTGGGCCCAATTGTTCAAAAAAACGTGATTGGATTTCGGTTATCGGATTTCAAATCTTGAAAATGGGTTGTTCAAAGGGAAACAAGGATCCTGAAATTGGATTAGATCACATAATCTATTCTTGGTCTTGATCTGGATAAAACCTTTGTGTTTGATCCATAAAATTAGAATAAATTTGATCCATAAAATTAGGATTACCCTGTGCTGTAACGTTAGTGTGCTAACCTCCACAACCCAACAGTATTCTAACAGTATTCTATTCTAGTATGCTAACCTCCACAACCCAACTGAAGGAACTGTAGGGGGCGATGTGGGTTGAGGTAGAGTGAGTGTGTGGCGAGAAGGCAGAGCCTTGGTCAGAAGGCTCAATGGTATGGAGTGATGACACGGAGATGGCAGGTTTCGGTGCAACACAATTGAACTTTATTTGAGTTTCAATTCATCTGTTCTTTTGTTCTTTACTTGTATGTGTGCTGCATCAAAGAGGAAACAAACAGAAAATGGAGTAATCAGTGAAATGGGGTAAATCAGTACAGATCCCAACTCACAACAATAAACTGAAATCATATGGCTATATAAGGTACAACTAAACAATACTTGACATCCCAAGTCAACCAACCATCATCTAATCATCTCTCACATGGAACTCCAACACACCAAACCAACAAACACATGATGGCAGAGCTACTCTACAAACTGATAAACATCACAAAAGTCATAGTGAGGGTCATTAAAGTGATGACTTACGTTAACTCAAAGACGCACACAAAGCAGGACACACTGGAGTGCTGGGTTGAGATAAACAAAAGAGTGAACTGAGGGCGAGCAAACAATTTATCCTGGTCTGAGCCCCTGCTCCGGAGCTACAGGGTTTTCCAGCAGGTAAACTGGGCGTGGTTAGGTGGCAGAGCCAAAAAATCCTGCAATTTCTCCACAGCACTTTCACCACAAGGACTTTGTGCAGATTTAAGTGTACATTCTAAAATGAGAAACAATGTAATAATTATATATATATATATATATATATATATATATATATATATATATATATATACACATATAAACTTAGGGAGTCTTTTCACCAACAGTATTCTAACAATACTCTATTGTAGTATGCTAATCTCTACAACCCAATAGTATTCTAATAATACTTGATTCTACAGGACTATTTATTTGTCGTGAATAAGATGAAGGGTTTGATAATGGAAGTGTTTCCCAGAGAATTTAATTGTATTTGTGGTGGTAGGTGAAGGGGGGGGGGGGGATTGGGTTCTGTGTTGGAGTCAATAAGATAAACAGCCTATAATTATACAGTTATACTTGCCTTGCACTACAAGTCCATATTGACAAGTAGCTGTAGTGTTATAGTGTGCTAACCTCCACAACCCAACAGCATTCTATTTTAGTATGCTAACCTCCACAACCCAACAGCATTCAAACACTAATGCTTTAAGTGGGATTTGAACTCTCAACCTAAGGATCACCAGTACAAGGCATTTTCCCACTGAGCCACTGTCAATCCTACATGTTGGCCAGTCACATTCACATGGTGAAAATGTGTATTTGTAAACACACAACAAGAAAAACTCCAAGCATACAATTGACAATAAAATGAAGGGCTTTCCTAAAAGAGTACACACCTGAAAACTTTTTGAAATTCTGGGGCAATTAGATATTTGTAGAGATGAACACTAATGGATGAAATATAAATAAGATAGACATAATGATGAAGGAAAAATAGTAAACAAAGAAGTTCCCCTAAATGTAATAGAGAGTCCCGGCATTCTGATTCTTGGCAACTGATGAGTGTGAATGTTGATTGGCTGATGTCATTCAGGTGCTGTTCAATGGTGTGAATCTTCAATAACCAATTATAACCAAGTATTCGAGTTAGAGCCTAAAGCACTACCGGGGATTCGAACTCTCAACCTAACAAACGCCAGCACTAGGCATTATCCCACTGAGCCACTGACAATCCTAAATAATTTATACGGTGAAAATGTGTGTTGGCAAACACACAACATCAAGAAAATTCCTAGCATACATTTGACAATAGAATTAAGGGCTTTATAAAAAAGAGTACAGATCTGAAAATGTGCACTGTTAATGGGATCCACATAATGATGGTTGTATGGTTGTTCTCCAAGGGAAAAAAATACTCATATAGGAATATAGGTGATATAGGAGAAATGGGCTGAACAACATATCCAAATTATTTTGATAACTTTTGTGAGGCTTTGTCTAAACATTGTCTGTGAGAATTTTGGTGAAGATTTGATAATTTTTGAAGCCTGTGAAACTTTTTATGATGTTTGGCTTTTCTCTGAAATTGTGGCAAAAGTAAACATTTTTAGAGCATAAGACCAGGGTGAAAAAGATGCATCTGAATGTAGAGATTAATATGATGAAAGAATTTTGAGTCTAGGTCAATCTGGTAAGGAGAAATAAGCATAATTAACTTTTTTTCCCAATAGCGCCACCTTTGGGTGCAGTGCCCCAAATTTTGGGTTATGGGCAGAGGGGGTACTGGTAACCATACCTGAAAATTTGAAGAGTTTTGGAGTTACGGTTTAGGCTGCAGTATGACTTTTACAGAATTTTGGCCAAAAATGAACGGTACAGAAACAATAGGGGTCCTGCAGCTACGCTGCTCGGACCCCTAAAAATATATATAGGGTCGCGATTTAATGAACATGGGAAATTGCGGGTCCCAGCAAGACCAGTTAAGAACCACTGCCATAGACCACTATGCACATGAGGGGCAAGGGCAGTAGTAGCAGAGACATAACACTTAAAGAATCCTCCATATGAAATACTTGGGGGTAATGGTTGCCCGGTAACTGCTCAAAGTGTGTTACCAAGATGGTCGCCGAGTCGGGGGACTTGCCTATAAGGACTTTGGTAGTACTGGCATAAATTAGGCAAGCCGTTACAAAAGGTCTCATACACATATCTACCAGTCTGGAGAGGAGACCTGTTACTATGGCAATAGTATCCCTTCATTGGGAGGTACTTCAATGTTATTTTCTTCAATTGCAGTCAAATTGAAACCTGCTGTGGATAATCTGGTTTCAGGAGCTTGATTTCTCATGAAGAATGTAGAAGTGATGCATAACAAGGCACAAGTACTCCTCACCTCCCTATCATTCTGTATTCAGACCTCCTTCTTTGTTTCCCTAAAATGTTCTATTCACGCACTATGCAATATGCAACCTCCTCAGGGACTCCCAGAGGCCACCTCTGTTTTTCCACTGATTGTCCTATAGCAGTAACGCTGCCCCTGTGTTACGCTGGATGTTCATAATATATATCCTATAGCCCAGAGCATTAGCAGCTGTCACTAAAATGGTGGTGGATGACTGGCACCTCTGCGTTTTCAAGATCCTGCGTCACACAGATATCTTAACACACCTCACATTTCCTGTGACTTACATAATACTCCAAAGGAAATGACTTGATGATCATCATGGTCAAATTCATATACAGAAAGACTGTTCCCCTTTTTGTAAGGGATTCTCACTATACCTATGTTTTTTAGTTTGATTATTGACTTTTCACTTTTACTTATTGTTACGACCCTGGTGGGTCTCTTTTGGCCCGCCCACTTTTGTGCCTGTGCTCTGTCTCTCCCTCTCTCTGTGGCAGGTGACTAGGGCCCAGGTGTACCCAGTTGTGTGATCACCCCTTGATTGGTGTGGGGATAAGAAGCCTGCTCTCCCCATGCTGGGGGCTCTCTTCTCCGACGTTGGCTTTTGTTTTCCGTTTCGCTGTACATACCCCTAGACACTGACTGGCACTACATTCTTATTTTACACTTCATTATACCAGAGACTTTCTAATGTGGAGACACAGCACTCAAAAAATACTCCATAGAAATGCATGGGGCTAGTTTGTCACGCCAATATGGCCGTTGTCTACACATATCCCACCCCTTCCTCGGCAAAACGTCGACGTGAATGCATTGAGCCAATCATATGGTGTGTTGTGAAGACATCATGCCAATCATGTGTTGTGATCTCGCCGCTGGAGCAAGATTGGTGTCGTGAAGCCTTTGCGCACGCGCAGTTCGACCCAAAGACTGTGCCCGATGAGTGCCCATAAAACGTTGGTATATGGCCGCCGAGTGGAGGGACTTGCCTAAAAGGACTTTGATTATACTGACTTTCTTAATCTTCACTACAATATTCTTTAATAAATATACTTTATTTACTTATTATCTGCGTGTGGCCTCCCCTCTATGTTTCATGCTTGAGCCGGCATGTAACATTATGCATACAACATGTAATTCCAAGTCAAGTCAACTTTATTTATATAGCACATTTCAAATACAGAGGTCATTCAATGTTCCATGTCAATCAAAAAAATGATAGTAACACTGATAGAAACTTTTATTGGTGTCAAACAAAATCAGTGAATGTAGGCTCGTTGTGTAGTTGTGAGAGTAATAGGCTAACAAGCATGCAGTCATTTCAGGCGAACATGTTGAAAAATACATGTATCTCCAATTCTAGGGAGTTTTTCCTCGCCCCTGTTACTCATGGGCCTTCTCTGATTGTTTAACACTCTGTAAAGGGCCATGAGACATGTGCAATGTTTTGGTGCTCTAAAGGTGATATTAAATTGAAATTGAAAAATAGGTGCAGTGTGACACCTAGTGGAATGGAGTGAAACAACAATCTACCAATTCTTAAGACATTCCTTTCAGAGGAATATCTATGCTCAGTCTTGCCAGAATTCTCGCAATATTCTTTCATGGCAACAAATCCTTGCTGACCGTATCCTCCCTGAAAGCCAGTGTAGTTTTCAATGTTCTGTGTCAAATCAACTACAGGAAAAGTGTATTGAACAACACAAACCTCTGTTCCTGGTGTTTGTAAACTTGACCCGGGCCTTTGACTACGTTAGCCGATCTGAACTCTTCCCCAACCTGCAAAGACTTTGCTGTCCTCCTAAGTTACAACTGTATGGTTTAAAGGCATCTTCGGAATATTCCTCTCTACCCTGCTACGCCATGCCTTCTCTACCCTACTACGCCATGCCCTCTCTGATGACTCGGGTATCCTTCTACACACCCGCAGCTCAGGAAAACGGTTTCAATCTGGCCAGACTGCGGGTGAAGACCCAAGTACACCATGTTCTGGTACATGAGCTGCTTTATGCTGATGATGCTGCCTTTTTGTCGCCCACTCAGAGGCAGATCTACAACTGCTCTGCTCATGCTTTGCCTCTGCATGTCTGGCTTACAGATCAACTTAAAAAAAGACAGTTGTCCTTGCCAAAACTGCAACCCTGAACCCTGCTGTGTCCATCGACAACACATCTCTATCTGCGGTGGAGAAATTCACCTACCAACGTTGATGCAGAGCTTAACATGGAAAGGCATCATCAATGTTTGGCAAATTGAGCAAGCGTGTTTAGTACAAGAACCTCTCCTTGTTCCACAAAATCTGTGTATACCATACATGTGTAGCGAG
The DNA here is from genome assembly GCF_018492685.1 of Alosa sapidissima. Taxonomy (NCBI): domain Eukaryota; kingdom Metazoa; phylum Chordata; class Actinopteri; order Clupeiformes; family Clupeidae; genus Alosa; species Alosa sapidissima. The sequence continues at coordinate 3,102,405 of NC_055959.1, read as the reverse complement.
ACATGGACAACATGCCTCAAGCACGAACATCGCCTCAATGCCTTCCATTTTTGCTGCCTTCGTTCCATACTGGCTGTATGCTGGAAGGACCATGTACCAAACTCTGTCATACTTGAGAGAACAGGCTCCAGTGACCTGTACACCATCGTCTGTGAATGCCATCTCCGATGGGCTGGGCATGATCATCGAATGAATGACACTTGCCTCCCTAAAATCTTATTATATGGCGAGCTGGCAAATGCCCCCCGCAAACATGGTCGCTCCGCCTATGCTTTAAAGACGTCATCAAGAGGGATCTTAAAGTCTTCTCCATCAACCTGGACAACCTGGAAGAGAGACACTCAAAACAGGAAGTAGTTTGTCGCTCGTGACATGAACAGCCATAGTATAAACTTAACATCTTTGTGCCAGGTCATCTTAAAAAAGAGGTATCCTAGAATTGATCTATCATGACCAGCAGCGAAGAGCAGTGAAAGGCAGGGAGTTATGGGAGTTGTTGGCTTTCATCCACATGAGCCAAAAACACATTTTCGGGTTTTTCTCGGTCAAGAAGACGCTGGCTTCAATAATGACTCCACATTTCTACTACATAAATGACCCAATTTAAATACACATTCATCCTCCCAGCGGTAACACGCTCCTTTAAAGCCAAATATGTTCTGTTCTAAGGTAAGACTGTCCATTAGAGATAAGCCTAACATTAAACCAATACAAAAGACTGAGGCCTATTGTACAGTTTCAGCAATGAAAGGGTTAAGTCATGACAGGAACTTGGTGGCGCGGGTCTATTTTTAGTTGAGCGGCAGGCCTATGTTTGCGAATAAACAGTGTTTAAACATGTAGAAAACGTGTAGGATTCTCTGGTTGTTGCGTTGTGTTTTAGTTCTGATGGTTGTATTGAAGATGGTCAATAAAGCTTGACGGCGGGATCAGGATCGGCGATTAGATGATGATTTATTGTAGATGGTACAATAAGGAATAACAGAACACAGGCTAAGTCTCGAACAGTAAAACTGTGCAGTCTAACAGTTCTGGTTGTTGTTAGAAGCGGCGGCTGAGCCTTCCGACAGAAGATGCTACTTGGTCGCTTCCTCGATCCGTCTCAGAGTCAAAACCTAAGACAAAGCCTGTTATACTAAAACATACAAACAACAATCATGCCAACGTGGCAGGAGCCAACCAGTGTACAAAACCCGGCTCTGGCCAGATGGAGATACCAGCCCGAATAGGCAGACATGCTGTCTCCCTCGGCCATGTTATGTCTGATGTTCCCAAACATCGGCCTGTCTGACCTTCCTGCTGGTACACAGGCCTTAAGCTACAGTTATGTTATGTACAATAGTATGGACCTCTCCCCGTTGTATACTACACACAGAAGTAACATATGAACACATCAGAATACAGTAAGAATACCCCAGAATTCTACACATGACTTAAGTCGTTAGAACACGTTAGGTCTGTTGTTTGAAACAATGATGCCTCCTGTGCGATTTGAACATATGCTATGAAACGGGAAATTAAAAGAAATTAAATGAAACAGGAAAAATACTGCATAAATCATTCCAGTGTGAATAGTATAATAGTTCCTGTGCATGAAACTGCAGAGGCATATGATGATTCACAATCACTATCTATTTCTTTTTAGTAGTTCATAGGTTTTTATAGTTGTTTGTAAGGTATTTGTATGTACCTGCCCATCACATACAAAGTGGTGTTATTCATTGTATGACTTTAATGTGTAGCCTAATGTCTGTCTGATACTCTATAAATGACCTGATCGCCTAATTTATCCTTGACATAATGTGACATGATTGCATTCTTTTCAACAGTTTATTTTTTAATTATTTTATTGCTGGATCCATCCAAGGCCGTAGCCAGGATTTTTAAAATACCGAGGTCAGCGACATCGCCAGAAATTTTGGGCCCCCCGTTTGTTTATAACTTGAACCAATACACTTTTCCACAATTTCCATTTTTTTAGATGCACCTGGGTCAATGACGTGACGCTCATTTTTTTGTGTACATATGGGTTATATACATTTAAAATTGTTAAAATTTAAAAATAATTTGACAAATTATTTTCAAATATCATTTTCATCAAACCCTAATCTTAAAGTTTTGGATTTATTTAATTTTGAAAGAGTATTAACTGAATTTGGGTAAAATTGTCAACACGGTGTAACCACAAAAACATGAACCAAATAATTACACTTGCTGAAAAAAATGTGAAATTCTCTCCAAAATCCCTTCTAAAATAATCTGGCATGATCTTGCACAAGAACTTTTCTATATTTAATACAAGTAATGAAACCCTATTGTTCTGAATGTTTGAATTAATATGGGGAATCGTGTCTGTCACATCAACCACTTAAAATGTCAAGTGGTGTAACCACCATTTAAGGAGCAAATTTGTATGCATTATGTCAGAGAATCATGTGACAGGAAATTATGTCATAGAGAAGGACCCTTCAAGACCCCAACTGCTGAGTCAAGGTTAGCAGCTCTCTTCAAGTAACATAATAGTGTTTTTAGGCCATGGCCAGGCAAGCTTAGGTTACATGTCAAATGGTATGACCTTTTAAAAATGTTGATAAATCATAATAATCATAAAATATTCAATTTAATGTAAAAACTGTGTTTGCATATTCACATAAAGGTGAAGTGTGTACATAGTTGTCCATAATAATGCCTGCAAATTTTGCTTTTAAATAGAAATGTCAAATGGTGTAACCGGTTACACCATTTGACTCTTTTCTGTTTGAGACCAGTTTGATCAGATTCAGGGCCAAGAGTATGTAATTTTAGGTGCCAATTATATTATTTTTATAATTTAAATAGTGACTAACTGTTTAGCATGAACAATAGCTTTAAATAGGTTTAATTAGATTGCAATTTAAGCGATTTTTGAAATGTCAAAGCTTTTCATTTTAAATTTAAACTTCCATAATATTTTTTAAATATTTTATTATGATGTATGTAAACAGTATGTTCAAATTATAAATAAATAATATAAATACATTTATTACAGTATATATAAAATGTACCTCTTGTCCCCCAATGGATGCCACTTACAAGCAAGAAAAACTTGTCTCGCCACAGAGTGCATGTGAACGCAGATCCTGCTGTTGGTTGGTTGTTAAGAAATGATCATACCCACTCTTTCACTCACTCTTATTCTCTCTCACACACACTTTGGGCCCTAATTTAGCAATATAAAATGCATGGTCACTAGCAAATAGCGTAAATACATTTAGGGGTTTGTCCAGTCCACATTCGGGGTGGTTTTGTTATCAAACGTCAGGTGCCTGGCGCAGAAAGGTGGCTCTTATGTTTCTTAATCAGTCATAGGTGTGTTTTGGGCTTAACATCCTTTAAACCAATGAGGAGGACATCTGTCATTCCCTTTAACAGCAAGCAGAGCAACTTCAAACAGCGCATCAGTATTTTGATAGTCAGCAGTGTATTTGAAGGAATCTGCTTGTACGCAAGACCGTATGGAACAGGTATTCTACTAAGCCATTTTTTACTAAAACCGAGTAGAGTATAGGCTACACACATCTGCACTTGTCTATTAATTAAACATATACTGTAGGTAAAGTGAAACTAACTTCACTGTGGTGTCATAGTCAATGACAAAACAGTTATACACAGTTAATTACTTTCAATATTGACTGACAATGGGTTACCAGCAAAAACATAGCCTGAAAAAAGCAAAACTTCCCACTATAATGTTCGAATGAATAAATAACCTAAGGACATTTATTCTGCAGAGGAATTGCTGCTTACATCTTGTGACATTGCGTCTTCAGCTGTGTTTCATATGCGCCTTTCGCTATAGACCAGGCTTTTCTTGGTCAGTGGCGTAATGCTTTTTAGACGGTATAAGATAGCGATTTTTAGATCATGTGCCAGACCACACCTTATGTTGGTAATTGCCACACCCCTGGGCGCATTATTTAATAAAAGTGAAGTGTAAGATAGGAAAAAACTTTGCGTCAGAATAATAATATGCTTTGCGCCAGGTTTTGCATCGCGAAAATAGGGCACTTTATCTCACTCTTTGAAAATAATGGGTATAGACTGAAATTGTATGAGAACTGAATTGAAATCAAATAGAACACAAGTTTCTTCATTGATGTTATGAAATGATATTTGATATGGAATATGATGAATGACATGAATACATATCAAAATATCCAATTCAGTTTACCTTGATTCCTATTTTCTGTGTCAATTTCTTGTCCTATTGCTATAAACGTTTTATGGTCAATTGGTGTAACCGATTTATGTCAATTGGTGTAACCAGTATTTTGTCTTAAATACTAATAATGTACAAAAAAATTAATATGGATAATGATTTAATACTCTACTTTACTGTACAATGGTTGTTTGACCATTTTTACTCAAATGGTCAAAGAATAGACAGAAAACAAGATGTTTACAGCATATGGTCTTGCTCAGTACAATGAAAAACCCATGTCATTTAAATTTAGAAATAAATATAATAAAACATATTCTCATAGGATATTACAAAATAAACTAATAATTTCATGAGAGCAATTGCATGAACTCTAGGAGGTGTGAAATATTAGATATGTCATTTTTGTGGTTACACCATTTGACAATTTAACAGGCTGTTAGTTCTATCTTTTGTTAAAAAAAATAGCATACACGTCATATTAAATAATATGAATACAACAGAAATACAAAGTATACACTTTAGCAAACCTCAGGCATGTTTTGTTTTAAAGGTTTAAACATATTTTTAATTTTCTCATCTTACCAACCCTTATCTGTCACTGACCCACCTCAAGAGCCTTTTCCCAAATTGGCTTTGGATATTTAGACTGGACCCTGCTCCATCTGTAATTAGGAATGCTCTGCTTCTCCATCAGCATAGGGAATGTTGCATTTATAAATTGCAGGGTCATAGGCTGCAGAGCTTATAGGCTACCTTCTCACTCACCTAGGGAGGGCCCTTCATCATTTCCCTCTATTCTCTTCTTTATCCTCAACTGCCTGATTTCTTTCTCTTGTATCTTGTGTTGGATTGCTTAAAACAACAAATCTCAATAATGTATATAATTTGAAAATGTTACAGTATGTTTGGGCCATGTGATAATATCCATCACACCATTAATTATCCATCCTATATAACATTAATAGAGCTTCAGTTTCAGTGCAGGTTAGCTAACTGCATCTCCACTTAATTTCAACATAACATTTTCATTACAGGTTAGCATCTCAATAGCCATATTACAGCTGTACTGTATTTGACCATTATCTTTCTTACCTTCCCTCCTTCTCTTTGTCTGCTCAACTTCTTCTGTCTTTCCAAACATTAACTTTGTTGCAGCCTTTGTATAGGTCAGGTGAAAGCCTTCTGACAGAAATGAACCAACCGTCAAGTTAATTTATTTTGGATAATGGATTTATATTGACGTTTATGTGAGCTGCGTTGCGTTTGTTAAATAGCCTAGTTTATTGGCACAGTCCACGATAACCGAGTCGACGCTACTTTTGTTTTGACATGTCAGAGGTAGCCTATCTGCAACGGCGTGTCACGTGATGGTACGTTAATGCAAGGATAATTGTCTCGTCGGATATTCGTAGCCTACTTAATAAATTAAACGAAACTTGAAGAAAATACCGAGGACATGACCTCGGTGTCCTCAATGGTAGCTACGGCCATGGATCCATCCCTGGCTGTTGTAACAAGTAAATGTCCCTGGTGTGGGATTGAATAAAGTAATATCTTAACTTCACCTTACAAGGTTTTATGCACATACCGTAATCAACCTAAAAAGACTTTCAAGTAAATGTCGAAGTTCAGTAGCTCAACAGGAAATAACCACAGGAAATAACCACAGCCTCTGTGGTGTTGCAATCGCATCAACAAGTGCTTGTCATATACACTGACAGTTTACAAATTATTTGACTTAATAATGAATCATATGGAAATTACATTAAAATCACATTTGCTATAGGTACCTTCTCAGCCTACGTCATTACGTCCACTGGAGGCAAAACAAACCATCACCTCAGCTGGGAAGCTAAACCAACAGTCATATATTTGGGAGGCTAAAGGTTATCATGGTCTCATCTTGCTGTGCTGTCGGGTGCCAGAACCGAAAAAGTCATCGGTTAAATTTGAAATAAGTAGGCTACAGTTTCCAGTGAGAACGTAGTTGTTCGTTTGACTCACGATAACCCAAGCCGTGTATACACGGGTTTCCCGTTTACCAACAAATTGCGCGCGCAGCCGTGAGGCAGAAGACTCTTGGTGGCCGTCCACAACGTTATAAACTTAACCTAAATAGTCGGCTGCTGTAAGCTACAATCGGATTTTTTGTATACCCCTGTTGTCTCAATGATAATAACATCTCATTTCAGACTATATTTCAAAGTTTGACGTTCATTTGGATTATTAATATAACATCGTATTTTGTCATTTTTGGCGAAGACATGCATTCCGTTAGGGATATTGAACATATTTAACATTCTCTAACCATCGTGATTTCGAATTGGTGCAGTTTTCAGCACAAAAACTCATTTTATTCTTTTGCTCTTTTGCATTGCTCTATGCTGTTCTGTGGTGCTTTCTGTCTCTTGGTTGCGCACGCATGTTTTCGTGACGTTCCATAGAAATCCATGTATATGTCACTTAATATTCATTTCTATACAAACCAAGACGGCGGATTCCTAAAGAAACGCAAGCGCCCACACCATAAGTGTATCTAAATTAGCTATGTACCAAAAATTATATTTTACCGTGACTCGAAGAGCTAAACCAAAGATCCTTGATTAGGCTACTAGCTAGGCCTACTACTACTGTGTAAGGCCCAGCACTAAACTCCGAGCGTGGTAAACAAAATTAGACATTTCAGGCAGCCCCGGTAAGAAACAAACTAGATTTTGTTCAAATCTACACACCTATGGCTACTGAAAAATGTGAGGTTCATTTATAAAATGTTATTTTGAAGTATTAAAAAACATTGTCGGTAAAATGTCGGTTCAGCAAACACAAAACTCATCCGATACGTCATTGTAGGTCTATTGTAAGTCTTGGACATAACCATTTAGTGGATAGTTAAATGCATTCAATGATTTATACACCCTCAGCTTCTCGTTACTGTAGACACTCGGTTTTTCAATAATGTCCGGCCATTCAACTGATGCCTGTCACTCTTCTTTCCAATCACTGACGGTATTAGGTCTGTCAGGATGGTCCCATCTGATAATGTAGCCTTATTTTTTTCAAATAATCCTCCCGATCACGTACACTGAGTGTCGAGTCGAGTCGGCTTTTATTGTCAATTTCTTTACATGCACTGGTCATACAAAGAATTGAAATTTCGTTTCTTACTTTCTCATGCAGACATAGACATACTTTAAATACAGACATAGCCATACTATAGACATAGCCATAGACCATAAAACATTAAATTAAAGTGCAAGACTGAAATATAGAACATGTATGTATCAAAATCGAAATATAGGACATATATATAAAAAAATTAATATAGTCTTAACAGTTACATGAGTTACATGAGTTTAAACTTGTGCTTGTGTAACCTGTATATTTACATTGATATGCAGTATGCAGTAATTTCAAGTATATCAGGCTTGATGTGAAGCAGCAACACGTTAGGCTGCGCAGTCACAGTGCAGTTCCACAGGGCGGTGTTGGGGGGGGGGGTTAGGGTAGACAGGATCCTAGTTTCCTAGGTTCCTGGCTGGCTGGTGGGTGGGGGGGGGGCTGTCAGTGATGGGAGAGTGGGTAGAGTGTTCAGCATCCTGATTGCTTGGTGGATGAAGCTACTTGCCAGTCTGGTGGTGCGGGAGCGGAGGCTCCTGTACCGCTTTCCAGAGGGCAGGAGGCTGAACAGTTCGTGTGCAGGGTGGGTTGTATCCTTGACAATCATTAGTGCTTTGCGGGTGAGGCGGGTGATGTAAATGTCCTGCAGGGAGGGGAGTGGTGCTCCAATGATCCTCTTAGCTGTGTTAACAGTGCGCTGGAGGGTCTTCCTGTTCTGATCTGTGCAGCTTCCGCCCCACACTGTGATGCTGCTGGAGACAATGCTCTCGATGGTCCCTCTGTAGAATGTAGTCATGACGGGAGGCGTGGCACTTGCCTTCTTCAATTTGCGCAAGAAGTAGAGGCGCTGCTGGGCTTTCTTCGCCAGTGATGCTGATGAGTGTATGTACATACTGTGTTATATCGTTACACATTTTAGCAAAGATTTTAGATTACTGTCTGATTTTAGCCGCCTCACTAGTAGGCTACTATTCAAATAGCCGCCTCACTATCCAAATGATTGTTTCTGCCTCCAGTGACGTCACACCCACCCGAATGTTTATGTTTTCACCGCCGTTGCGAAGGGGTCTATATGTATTAAGTGGCTGATCGTACAGTGGAATTTAAGCAACAACTAAGTAATCTAACCATTAAAAAGACATACCATTGGCATTCAACCAGCTAATAACAACATTGGTAAGACACAAGTGTCCACATATAGTGTATCATAATGCTTCTTTTCAGTAGATGTCTTCAGTTGCCAGACATTTTGATTGGATTGTGTACTGTGGGTGGTAGGCCTATCTGAGTATTCAGAATATCCATCAATAATCAATATTTGTCTGGTCAGCATTTTTGAACATAAATTAACATGAACGTATTGTGAGACAAATCTGCTTGAAAATGTATTGCAATAGGCTCCATTACCCCCACACAATGAATGCTTTGACACAAAACAAAATATAGCCTGAAAATTATGCAAATACAAAATTATACCATCTGTAATGGTAACAAGGTTTTTATTTTAATCGTTATGATATTCATGAAGGAAGTATTAAGTACATAGATAGATAGATAGATAGATAGATAGATAGATAGATAGATACCTTATTGATCCCCAAGGGGAAATTCAAAGTCTCAGTAGCATACAGACATCACACACAACATGCACTTATAGCAGAAAATGTAATATAAGTAAAAATAAAAAAACAAGATAAACACGAAACACAAAAAGATAAAAAATACAAAAATAGTAAATATACTACCTATACTATACTAAATGAAACTAAATCAAATATCCACATAAAATTACCTGAGCATAAATAGTTATAGTGCAATAACCACAGTGTTATGATGACTTATGAAAAGACTGTGCACTTTATAACACTTGACGACCCAGTGTAGTCACACAGTAGTCGTTATCCCCAGTACCATTTGTTGAGATTAGTGAAAACTTGGAAGCTTTTTCTCTCACGGATGTACTGGCATGCCCGACACGCATGCTCCTCTGCAAAGTTGACACCTGTCATTGTGAAGTGTTTTCGCCAGTTGAAGAACTGGTGATACTCAGTCTCATTTATCCCGAGTAGATAGTCTGCCAACTCTTTGGGGCTACTGAAGTCATCAACATGAATGAAGGCATCTCGTGGTATGAACCTCTCATAGGAGTCTCTTGGTGGCCCTAAAACAACAGGCACTGTCCCCAGGCGGAGTGGACTGTACAGTTTCTCAGTCATGTAGTCAATTGCTGTGTGGTCAGAACTCTTAAGTGTATTTTCAAAAGAGAGATAGAACTTACAGTTTTCTATTGTCTGGGTGTACCCCTCATTACTAAGCACCCGGTTAAAATGCCTCCCAAACGTCTCAACTTCAATGTGCTCCTTAAGTATGTTATAATATTTCACGCGTGCGTGATTCTCATTCCAGTTGCTTACAATCCAACAAACAGTTTTTGTTTTTTTGTTTTTGACCGGAATGGGCTCCGCAGTTTCTTTAATGTTGCACTGCAGCTGCTCGCGCACAGTAATGTCAGCGTCCCGCCGGTAGTTCATGGTGACATTGAACAAGTTGTCCAGCCCTTGAATTTTTTTCGAATTCTGGGGAGACTCAAAGAGCATCCATATCCATTTTTGGAAGAAAGGACGTGGCAGATTGGGAAGATTTGACAGATTATCATAGATGTCTCTATGATGGATGAGCACTCCATCAGCTTTGGAATAGAGATTTCTGTCATCAGTGAGATGGCATCCATTGATTTGATATTTTGATGCACAGGAGTTCAGGTCAAATCTTTTCTTAAAAGGCCAAAACCATATGAGGAGGATCGTGTAATTTTCATTTGTATTATTTTCCTTAGCAATGTGGACCACTTGAGGTGTCTGAGGTGCTAAAGTATTGTTCCGTTTATACATGTAGAATACTACAAAAATAAACAAAAATATAAGCAAACTTATCAGCACTTTTTGGTGGGTTCCAGTAGCTGCCATCACACTGTATAAGGGAGGAGAAAACAAGAATATGTCAGACACACACAAAGTAATAGTATTCATCCTCTCACAGGCCTTTTCTGACATTCTGTTGCGGTCTACTTTTTATTTGCTATAAAGCAAGTGAAAATTGCAAAACATAGTTGAGATTTCTTTACTTATCAATTATTTGAAAATTGAGGATAACTTTCATCTAGTGAAACAAAAATATGCTTTATTTATTTGTAAATGAAGAAGTCCTTTGGCTTGGGTTTAATCACATGTATGCGTTACGTCAGGAAAAAGTCAGGAATGCGTATTGAAAATGTAAAAGTCATGAAGCACACTCTCATCCCGCTCTCACGCAGCAAACATGATCAGTGGGAGCACCATTGCCATTTGTGTTGTTGGATATTCAACTGCTCAATCACCGCAATCAATAGACGTAACACATAAATAAGATTTAGACAAAACTACTTTAAGCTAAACAACAAAAATGTGTGTTTAGTTGGCAGATTGGGTCTAAAAGTGCTATTTTATGTACTTTAAACTACTGGCCTTTAAACTACTAATTTCACAGGCTTTCAGTTTTGTGTTCAGGTTTCATATCTGTCATTATGAGAAGAAAAAAAGGAGAAGTAATGAACTGGGTTAACGAATTGCTACAAATGGGCAGATAGGCTACCTTTAAAATGCCATGATAGGCTACCTTTAAAATGCCATGATAGGCTACCTTTAAAATGTCATGATAGGCTACCTTTAAAATGCCATGATAGGCTACCTTTAAAATGTCATGATAGGCTACCTTTAAAATGCCATGATAGGCTACCTTTAAAATGTCATAAAAGGATATTTTACAATTGAGCATTGTGATCTCTAAACCATGAACCTATTATAGTTCAAACTAATATAACATTTAAAATGCCATAAAAGGATATTTTACAATTGAGCATTGTGATCTCTAAACCATGAACCTATTATAGTTCAAAACGGACTTCATAGCTGGCTATGCCAACCACCTTTCATTGGAACTTCTTGCTCTCACTGAGACTTGGATCAAACCAGAGAACACTGCCACCCCGGCTGCACTCTCCACTAACCTTACACTATCCCACACCCCTCGCCCATCTGGACGAGGAGGCGGGACGGGCCTGCTGATCTCCAACAAATGGAAATTCACCCCGCTACTGCCTTCAAACAAATATGTCTCATTCGAATTCCATGCCATCACAGTGATCGCCCCAACAAAACTGTACGTGCTGGTCATCTACCGCCCTCCAGGCCAACTAGGCGACTTTATTGACGAACTTGACACTCTGCTATCCTCCATCCCTGAGCATGACTGTCCGCTTCTTGTTCTCGGTGATATGAACATCCACTTAGATGCCCCAGGCTCAGCGGACTTTTTGGCCCTGGTCCACTCCTTTGACCTCGAACTGGTTCAAAGCCCACCGACTCACAAAGCTGGCAAAGAGCTTGACTTGATTTTCACTCGGAACTGCAGCACAGACACCCTCACGGTGACACCTCTCCATCTTTCTGACCACTTCTTCATCCAGTTCAACGTCAGCCTGACAGAACAGCCTCCGGCTCCTCAGCCGATGGTCACGTTCCGCCGCAACATCCGGAACCTGTCTCCAACGCACTTCTCCTCTGTGGTTGCCTCCGGTCTACCTCCACTCAACACCTTCTCCTCTCTGGAGGTCAATGAAGCCACTGACTCGCTCTGCTCCACACTGACCTCGTGTCTAGACGAGCTGTGCCCTCTTACCACAAGGCCAGCTCGATCCAAACATTCTCATCCATGGCTAAATGATACCCTCCGATCGCAGCGCACCAAACTCAGAGCCGCGGAGAGGAAATGGCACAAATCCAAACTAGCTGACGACCTCAAAAACTACCAGACACTCCTGACCTCCTTCTCAGCCAGCATCACTGCTGCTAAGACTGCTTTCTACAATGACAAAATCAACAGCGCTACAGACACTCGAAAACTTTTCTCAACCTTCAAATCGCTACTCAACCCTCAGCTGCCTCCTCCTCCATCCAGCCTTACTGCAGATACCCTCGCCTCATTTTTTACAAACAAAGTGGCGGCAATCAGCAGTCAATTCTCTACATGCCCACTCAACGCATCTGACTCACATACCGCACTCCTACAACCTCTAGGGACTGCTGGAACATCTTTTTCAGCATTCACGCCTCTCTCCGAGAGTGAAGCGTCCAGACTCCTGACATGCAGCCGTCCTACCACATGCTCGCTGGACCCTATACCTACGAGCCTACTTCAGTCCATCAGCCCGACCATCGCTCCAGCTATCACACATGTGATCAATGCCTCGCTAACCTCCGGCACATTTCCAACAGCGTTCAAAATGGCCCGGGTAACACCGTTACTTAAGAAAGCTTCTCTCAACCCTGCTCAAGTCGAGAACTACCGCCCTGTCTCACTACTGCCTTTCCTATCCAAAGGCATTGAACGAGCAGTCTCCAAACAGGTCTCTGACTTCCTTTCACAGAACAACCTTCTGGATCCAAATCAGTCTGGGTTCAAAAGCGGCCACTCTACCGAAACGGCTCTGCTGTCTGTAACAGAAGCCTTAAAAGAAGCCAGGGCGACCGCTCGGTCATCAGTACTCATTCTGCTTGACTTATCGGCTGCCTTTGACACGGTTAATCACCGTATCCTTCTCTCTATACTCGCTGACATGGGAATCTCCGGAGCTGCTCTCTCCTGGTTTGAATCCTACCTCACAGGACGCTCGTTTAACGTATCATGGCTTGGTCAGCTATCTGCACCTCACCATCTCACCACAGGGGTCCCCCAGGGCTCAGTGCTGGGCCCCCTCCTCTTTGCTATCTACACCACCTCCTTGGGACAGATTATCCGTTCGCACGGCTTCTCATACCACTGCTATGCAGACGACACACAGCTCTATCTGTCCTTTCCACCTGACGACCCCCTGGTTTCAGCACGGATCTCGGATTGCCTTTCAGACATAGCTACATGGATGAAGGCACACCACCTCCAGCTGAACCTCTCAAAGACTGAACTGCTGGTCATCCCAGCTAAACCTACCATACACCACGACATCAACATCAAATTTGACTCCCTGTCTGTTTCACCGACCAGGACTGCAAGAAATCTAGGAGTTGTTCTCGACAACCAACTAAACTTCTCAGATCATGTTGCCTCAGTCGCCCGGTCATGCCGTTTCGCACTCTACAACATACGGAAAATCAGGACTTACTTGACTCAAGATGCTACCCAACTTCTGGTTCAGGCAATAGTCATCTCACAACTCGACTACTGCAATGCCCTCCTGACAGGTCTCCCAGCCTGCGCAGTGAAACCACTTCAGATGATCCAGAACGCAGCGGCGCGCCTGGTCTACAACCAACCCAAAAGGGCACATGTTACCCCGCTGCTCATCCAGCTACACTGGCTACCTATGGCGGCCCGCATCAAATTCAAGTCTCTAACGCTTGCCTACAAAGTAGTCTCCGGTTCTGCTCCCACCTACTTGAATGCCCTCATACAGACTTACACTACCTCCAGACCGCTGCGCTCCTCTGACGAACGACGTCTAGCTCTACCACCGGTACGCTCAAGCCAATCCAAACTTTTCTCATCTGTTGTTCCTCGTTGGTGGAACACACTGCCAGTTCCTACAAGGGCAGGGACATCCTTTTCCACGTTCAAAAAACTCCTGAAGACCCAGCTCTTTAGAGAACATCTACTCTCATAGCAACACTTACAACAAGTCTTACTGATCCTAGCACTCACCAGCCGTTTTAAACTGACAAGTAACTGTTAAAATACAGCACTCACCGACGCACTTATTCTTACTGTACTCTAATGTGTTTTTTTTTAAACTGTCCTAAAATTGTGAGAATTGTTCTAAAACTTACTGTTTACCATGTTGTTAGTCGCTTTGGTTAAAAAGCGTCAGCCAAATGTAATGTAATGTAATGTAATGTAAAATGTAAAGTTCAAACTAATATAACTTTTAAAATGCCATAAAAGGATATTTTACAATTGAGCTTTTCAAGGCGGTGCGAAAAACAAACTTTTAATGGGTTCTAAAAGTTTCAAGTCGCACTTTAATAGCACACATCGACTTATCTATGTTTAAAATGTGATTACTGAAACAGCTTCTACAAATGACTGAAACTACTGCACACACATACATAGGGATGTAACGATATGAAAATGTAACCTCACAGTTATAGTGACCAAAAAAAGTTGAAAAAGGTGAAAAAGTTCCGCCTTTTAAAATCAGGCTAATCCGAATCGTAGTTAAAACCATCAATTAAACAACAGAATCAGTAGGGTACCAGTTTTGTTCCATTGTAACAGGCCTACTGTATGTCAAAAGCAGGCTCCGATGAAGCTGGGAAGGATTAAACACACGGTTTCCACACCGCGGTAATCAACAGTGATAATCATGATGTTTGAAATGAAAACGGTAATTATTATCGTCAACATTTTTATCGCGGTTTACCATTTTACCGGTAATCGTTACATCCCTACACATACACATTGTACAGTTTCCTGTGAATTCAGACACAGAATTCAACCTCTACAGGAAATCCCTGCAATAGTTCTACATCCTTAGATTAAGTATAAAGGAACAAGAATTACCTTGTAGACTACATGTTCCAATGGCAGTGAGAAGAGCTTGGACTCTGTTTTAACTGAAATGGTAATTCGATTGTTTTCTCCTTGGTAAAAGGCGTGCAGAGGATATACAGAATGTAACAGCACACAAGAGGGAAGTGGAAATAAGTGCATCTTACTTACCAAATAAGCGACTGTGGCTGAGTGTGGGAGTCTGGACCTCCCATAAAACAGAGATATATCCTCTTCAAAATAAAAGTCCCATGTAATACGACACGAGGTCCGTCTGAAACAGAAGTCTGCCAGCTGCCTCGCTGCCTTCAAAGGTGTCGCTTGCTGTAGCAGGGCTCAAGGTGCCAGTTATGAACTTTGTGTATGTATCAGTTATACATGAAACTTTGTATCAGACGCTAAGATAGCAACATGCCTCAATGCCTCGCCTCCAATGCTCCGAATCTTTTTTTCATTTCAGGCAGACCCCAGGAGACTTGTAGTCATTGGCAAGCACAGCAAATTATAAAAATATCAGATATTGTGGGGTAACATATTTTGGGTTGTAACATATTGGGTTTAGGTACATAGACCTGTGGCGATTTGTTAATAAGGTAATGAAAGAATTATGCAATAAAGAATATAAATATCAGAATCAGCACTTTTCCCAGGTCTGAGGTGAAATAGTGATAATTTATTAGTTTTCTAACTAACCCTGTCTTTTAAAAACACAATCAACAGTCAAAAAATAAGCTGATTCTGTCAAGAAAGCAAGCCTTTTAGCAAGTTCCGGATAAGAGAGACTGTTGTTAGACCTCAAGTAACCATTTGGGGGAGCCAACACACCACAAATACGGAAATGCAGGCCCACCCTCTTCCTTCCTTCCTCCCTCCCTTTCTTTGGTCCATAACAACTACATAACTACTCACCTCTGTCTTATGTAAACAGGACAAAATGCTGCAACAGGGCATAGTTGGACAACCTGGTATGAGTTCACTCCTACTGCAGTTATTATGTAGAGGGGGTATCATTTTGGAAATGACAGGCACTCTGTTTTTTCCCGTCACTGTCTCTCCATCTGCTCTCAGTGCTAATGGAGCCTTGGGGGGGGGAGGCTGAGTGGCTGCCCCTGGCTTTTACAGGCCTCCACCTACCCACGCAGGCCCTTTTACAGACAGACATGGCTGTAGTGACCATGGAATTAGAATGTGTTGAGTGGACATTCGTTCGTCCAACCAAACGGTCCGATCTTTGCAACAATGCCGTGTTCCAAACATAACAAACGGCACAAGCATGATAAAACTAAAGCACTAAAGTAACCCGTACGTCTTGGGAACGCCACTCAAAGGTTCATTCTGTGGACGGCTGAGTCATGATAAGCTGTGTGAGCAGATAAGGGTGGGTGGATTCGAAATGCACTCATTATTATCAGTAGGATAAGCAAATGAACAGGCAAATTGGCAGGCCAAAGACAAGTCAGGAGGCATCAACAGACACAGGAGAACTGAAGTTGGAGAAGAGAGCGAGACGAATGACAAAAGTTCGTTTTGTACCGTGTAGGATGGAAGAGGGCGAACAAAACACTAACCAGAGGGGACAGCCGTGTGTCAGTTTGCTGTGCGAATTCATGGTTATTCATACAACTCATACATTTTAATGGGTTTGAAATATCTGATATTCCACTTTGATACTACCGGGTCTGACTGCGTCTGGCTGGCATTGTTATCATGTTGAAAGTCTTCACTTCAGAGGTGCCTGCATTAGGAGGCTTTCTCTCTGGTACACGGCAAGATACATTTATTTATGTACCACATTTCATAAACAGAGGCAATTCAGTCTACTTACATAAATATGCGACACAATGTTACCCATGCTACACAAGTATACTTTCTTTGTATACTTTTCTTTGGCATAATAGTTCTCCAGCTGGTGTCCACAAAGAGACAGACTTACTTTAGTAGTCATAGCCGGACTATCTTGATGTGGCTGTAGTGTTTATTTCGGTGTGGTTGCACTCACAGCAGGAACGCAACAGGAACTCACGACGAGAATCTCTGAAAATGTGTTTTGTGCCAGATTTTGTGTTTATGCTCACAAACTACCCTACGCTGCGCGTGTGAATGGCCTGCTTGTCTTTGTAAGCTCTCTCTGTGTTTGTGTGTGTGTGTATGTACACATTTCAAATGAAATTACCAGTATCCTGTGTGGGTGTGGGTGTGGATGTTGGTGTGTGCATTAATGTGTATTTATGGGTGAATGGCCTGCTTGTCTTTGTAAGCCCCCTGTGTGTGTGTGTGTGTGTTAGTGTGTGTTTTTCTGTTGTAATTACCAGCATCCCCTGTGTGTGTGTGTGTGTGTGTGTTTTGTGTGTATATTTACATGTGTGTGTGTGTGTGTGTGTGTGTGTGTGTGTGTGTGTTTCAGTAGTAATTACAGACACTCTCTGCAGTGCATCAGGATGGCAGCCCCGCGGAGAAGCTGCCTCAGCTGTGAAACCCCGTCCTGCCGTGACCGACACTTACACACACACGCACACACACAAAACACACACACAGTCTGTGCCTACGGTCCCCCAGCTGATTTCACACTTCTGCCCCCTCACGTCCATTCAGTGCCCACCTCTCACCCAGCCTTGCCTGTATTTCTGCCACAGCCATCGCAAACACACACACACACACACACACACACACACACACACACACACACACACACACACAATCTCTCTCCCTCTTGTTCTCACTCTCTCTCTCTCCCTCTCTCTCTCTCTAGTCTCAGCTCTGCCTTCAGCCTGCCCCCCAACCCCCCACTGCCTGGCCTCCCTCTCTCTCTCTCTCTCTCTCCATCCCCCCTCCATTCACCCCACTGCCTGACCTCTCTTTCTCTCTCTCTCTCTCTCTCTCTCTTTCTCTCTCTCCATCCCACCTCCACTCACCCTACTGAATGGCCTCTCCTCTTCTCTGCGTCATTCCGCCTTTCCTTTCCAGGGAAATCAGGGCCTGATCACACTGGTGGGCCATCAGGTTTGCTTCATTGCTTCCTCAACCTCTCAACATAGCGGGTACCCCTGACATCCACCCCCCCCCCCCCCCCCCGGTCTCCCCATGCATGGCATTTCACTCATGGGGTTGAATAGTGTATCTGCAGTAAGGCAGTGTTCCTCCTCTCTATATGCGGCAGGGTCACAGTTGCTGGCCCAGTCACTCACCCACTCGCTCGCTTGCTCGCTCGCTCTCTCTCTCTCTCTCTCTCTCTCTCTCTCTCTCTCTCTCTCTCTCTCACTCATCCAGTGGCTCGTCCAGTCGCTTGACTTGTCCCTTCCCTCCCTCAAATCGCTTACTTGTTCTCTCGCTCTCTTCCCCCACACTGCCCTCTCCTCATCATCTCTGTCAGTCTGCCTCCTTGCTTTCCATCTTTCTCTCTCTCTCTCTCTCTCCCTCTCTCTCTCCATCCCCCCTTCCTCCTCTCCTCCCCCTGCCACTCCCCCATCCTGTTTTCCTGTAATGTCACGGCCCACTGCTGAGCGCCACGGAGTTGATGGAGGGAAGAAATGGAGGATTGAGCAAGGCGAGGAGAACTGACAAGACTGTGTGTGTGTGTGTGTGTGTGTGTGTGTGTGTGTGTGTGTGTGTGTGTGTGTGCACGTGCATATGGATGTGAGTGCCTGTGTATTTAAGTGTGTGTGTGTGTGTGTGTGTGTGTGATTGTGTATCAGGATGATGGTGGTGTGCGTGTATGAATATGTGTGGATGTGAGCATGCACATTTGTGATTACTGTATGTGTGCGCGTGTGTGTCTGTGTGTGATTGTGATGGTAGCTGTGGATGTTTGTGTGTACATGCATGACATATGTCTGCGTGTGTATGAGTAAGACAAAAAAGAAAGGCACAGCTATATTTTGCCTGTGGCAGAGATGCTGATGGAAAGTGCTTTGGCCCGGTGAAAACACAGCAGCATTTCATGTGCCCCCCCCCCCCCCCACACACACACACACACACACTCAGTCACATCCATATGCACGCTCACACACACACACACACATGCACACACACACACACACACACACACACACACACACACACACACACACACAGACACATTCCCCCAAAAGAAATGCTTGGGGGGCCTTGTGTCTGGTGCAGCAGACTCCCCGGGCTCTCGGCAGAGTTCAATGAGATCCCAGAGGAAGTGGCCCTGTCTCTCCCAAACACTGAGCCTCGGTGGTGCGCGCACGTCTGCCAGCATCGGGGATGCCTGCCGCCGCCCGAAAAGAGCAGCGCAGACACTTGTGCTGTCACTGGCTGCGTTTCCACGGCACCCATAATTCCCTATTCATCCAGACAGCCCAAGACACAGCTGCGACGGTTAAAGCCAGTGCCATCTCTCGAGTAGCTTGCCTCGAAACCAGTTTTGCAAATGGAGAAGATTTACAGTAGTGTCTGTCTGTGTCAAAGAATTTGAATGTGCATGCTTGTCTTAGAGTGTGAATAGAATTTGTTCATTCACTCAGATGCAAGCTAGCTAAACAGAGTAAATATTGAGTATAACTCACTGATAAGCTATCCTAACTACACTATATAACCGAAATGAGAATAATTTTACACCCAATTGACCAAAAACAAAATACCAGTTCACTGAGAGCCATGAAGGCATTGTGTGTGTGTGTGTGTGTGTGTGTGTGTGTGTGTGTGTGTGTGTGTGGTACGTGTGGTGTGTGTGTGTGTGTGTGTAGCAGGGGGGTGGGGCTCAGGGCACTGTTGGTCTGACATGTGATGATCTTGAGAGGAAAAGGGAATTGGGTGATCTCGTCCAGGTTATTAGTTAGGCTCTGTTAGACCATGTAATAGTCTCACGGCGCAACAGGAAACCAGTCTTCCACGTGTGGACTCAGCCTGTCTGACATAGAGATATGCAAGATACAACCCTCATTCCTGTACACACACACACACACACACACACACACACACACATACACACATACACATTCACACCCACAAATGCTTACACATACACTCTCATTTCCAAATCTGTTTACAGGTGTGTATGTGTCTCTGTGTGTGTGTGTGTGTGTGTGTGTGTCAGCACTGGTGGAACTAGGTCCGCAGTATGCTTGCATATTTGCTGAATGTGCTCTTCCTGCTCCAGGGAAAGAAAAGATGTTCCATTTCCCCCTGTTCTCCCCTCTCCGCTCATCTGCAGCACAGTGTCCTTGTGCCCGTCTGATGAGCTGCACCTAAGGACTTAGGTTGGGGTGGCCTGAAGAGTCTGATTCCACTGTGGCTTAAGGGCTGGGTGGGAAGCCGGGGTGGTGTGTGTGTGTGTGTGTCTGTGTGTGTGTGTGTGTGTGTGTGTGGGTGGGAGGTGGGGGTTACAGTGGTCATCAGACATAAGGGGGAGTCAATTAGTCCAGCGTGAGAACTGCGAGAGGAGGAGACGTGAGTCACGTACGGAAGAGAGGAGTGGGGAGGATGAGAAGGGCGCCATTTTAATCAAGAGCGATAATTACGGAAAATTGCCGCTACTCCATCTGGCCCGATACTGCTGTTGGAGTAAAAATAGCCCGATTAAGTCCTATTAAGGAGGACTGGAGGCTTTTGAGCTCCGCCACTGGCCTTGCGTGTGTCCTCCTCCACGTTGTGGAGATTCTCCTTTTGTCCTTCAGTCGAGATGAGGAGCCACTCTCGAGCACCTGAGGGCCTGCTCCGGGGGAGTGGATGGACAGGGAGCGTCCGCTGGTCCCGTCGGGTGTCTCGTGATGGCACTAGACGCGGGCCGGGCGTGCGGAAGGACCCCTGGCGTGCTTGACTCGGCTACTTGACCAGTAGGGTTTTCCCGACTGCTTTTCGCAACAGGCTGCTGCTGCTCAAAGTGGTACTGGAGTTACTTTTTACACTTCTTGGAGTTTTCCCTGACCATAGTGTATAGGTCACTCATAGAGAGTGTTCTCTCATTTAACATTGTGTCCTGGCATGGAAACCTCTGGGTTAAACACAGAAGCAAGCTGACTCAGGTGATCAACCAGGCCTGCAAGATCCCTGGAGAAAAACTAGTGCAACTCCAGAACCTATAGAATTGGTCCACGACCATGAGCGCAACTCACGCCTGTCATGACCCCGGCCACCCCCTTCACTCATCATTCCAGCTGTTGCCATCTGGGAGGAGACTCATGCTCCCACTAGCCAGGAAAAATAGGTACAAAAAAACCCAATTTGTGGCCTCAGAGAACTAACAAAATAATGTTAGTAAGCTCATGAACATTGCCGCTGCTGAAGCATATATTTTGTGTCTCGTACAGTATGTATTTTATGTATTCTATTTTTCACCGCATTGCCAAAAGACACATTTCCATTTATGTTCATTTAATGGACAATAAAGCTTTCTTATCTTGTTCTTTTCATTTTCGCATGCCTGTAGTTAAAGTGGAGCAGGAATTGCATTTTCACTGCAGCATGGTGTGCATTAGGTGTCACGTAAGACAACACACACACACACGCGCACACACGCGCACACATACACACGTGCATGTTAACCACATCCCCTCACAAAAAAACATACATGTCAACACACACACACACACACACACACACCAACACACACACTTACACAGTGATGGATGCATTGTACCGCACATCACACACACACACACACACACAGGCACATGCACACCTTGACAAACACATCCTGGGAGAATGCTTTGACAGCCGCCATAAAAACGGGCATTGTTTAAAGACCGCAAATACAACAAATGAATCAATAAACAAAGGCCCAGTCAGTGTGTTTTATGTGGCATCTGCTTTCCATTTGTTTGCTCGGCACAAAGGCCTGGCGGCACGCCGCCGCTCCATGGCCAAACACCCCGGGCGTCCACTGCCGATCCGCATCCGCATTGGGCTTCATTTAACTGGAGCCTCCACTCCCCTCCCCTGCTGTCTCTCACCCTCCGCGCTCCGGCCGTCCGTCTGGCAAAGTTCAAAAGAGAGCGAGAGAGAGGGAGATGGAGCAGGGATTAGATAGGGAGATGGTGAGAAGGAGGGAGAATGAAGGAGGAGAAGTTGTGTGTGTGGGGGGGGACTGAGTGAGGAGACGCACGGTAGAGGGAGCTCACATGCTGTCTCTGTCTGACCTTCCCTGGCTCCCTCCCTCACCTCTTCCACTCTTCCACAATCTGCTCCTCTGTCAGGCCCAGCCACCCCGCAACCATCCTTCTTTCCCTATCCTCTCCTCCGCATCCCTCCTCTCTCCCTCCTCTCTTTTTCCCTTCCTTCCCTCTTTCTCTCTCTCTCTCTCTCACTCACTCACCCATCTTTCTCCTCCTCTCCTCCTCTCCTCCTCATTCGCAGCAGACCGCAGTACCTCTGGGATCTCATTAAGCCACTAACTTCAAATAAATAAAACAAACTGCAGAGACAAAATGAGAGATCTATAAAAAAATGTGCGTGAGATAGAGAGAGACAGAGAGAGAGAGAGAGAGAGGAGAGAAAGAGACGCGTGTGTAATGAGCTTTCCATTTTTCACAATCCTGGCTCCTCTCTCCCTCTCACCCCTTCCGCTCCCCTTCCCTCTTTGTCTCACTGCCTTTGCTTCTGTCAATTCAATTAATTTCAAACAGGCTTTATTGGCATGACAGAGGCATTATGGCATTTGCCAACACTTTTAGAAAAACACACACACACACACACACACACACTAACACTCATGGACACACATTCACACACACACACACACACACAAACACTCACGGACATGAACACAGGCACACAACAAACGGACACACACACACCAAAAAAAACCTGAGTGTTATTTCAGGCCCTCGGCGTCTGCCTCCCTTGTCCACACACTGGCATGCTATCTCCCAGTGTGTAAGCACCGTAGCCAGCACACACACACACACATACACTCACACACCACCACTATTCCCTACCCGTCTTCCCTCACATGTCTTTCCCCCTCCTTCAGGTCCTGTCTCCCTCCTTCTCTGTCCATCTGTACATGGCTGCTAACAGTGCTGTTCCCTCTGTTGTTCCTGCTCGTCTGGAGCACGTCTGCCAGGGCTGCTCCAGGCCTTCTCCTGCCCTACGCAACGCTGTCTTTTCCCCTCATTATCCTCCCTATGATTAAAGCAACACCAAAGAACTTTTCCTCTGTCGCACGCACGCTATTTGTTTATACAGCACCAGCTTTGCAAATAACAGTGTCCACAGACAAGGTAGAGAAAGTTGCATGATTTTATGAAATTATGATGTATTGCGACATCAGATGCAAGTCAAATGTGTAGTTTCTTATGTCTCAATCCATCGAACTACACCCTACCCGATCTGGCAAACATAGTGCCAGTTATAGCATAGTATAACATATAACATAGTGCGGTTATAGCTGATAGAGGGCCACGAAGCGAATACAGAAGTGCCGTTCACCCTGTTATGAGTTGATGAACCACTGAAACGATTTTGGAAACATTATTTTAAGGTACAAAAAACTCTTTGGTGTTGCTTTAACCCAGAGCCGTATATATAGAGAGTTCAGACAACTCAAATCATGGGCGCCAATGTTTCATCCCAGCGTTGGATGATTCTACAGTGTAACCCTATAAGCGAATACAGTGTGTTGAAATAAATTGCTTATTTTCGCCATTAACAGGCCTATAACTGATATTATCAACGTTTGTCAGTACTGTATGTAAAAGGCCCTTACAGAAATATTTACCTTCAGTATATTTACCTTCGATATCTTAAATGGCCCTGTAAAATGACCATTGTAGTGAGTCTAATCAGTCTCGGAGCTGTGTTTACATGGAATGCTAGTGCAAAAACTAACGCTAGTATAAGGCTTGGCTAACTTCAAACTTCATTCATTTCTAAAGCGTGTCATGACAGATGGTATTACTATAATTTTCCTATGGAATGTGTTATCATAAATCGAAGAGAGAAATTGACATTTACCTCACACAGTATTATTAGTAATTATTAGTCCTCCAGTTTGGTCTCTTGACCTTCTGCTTTCATACTTTCTGCCTTTTTGAGTCACGGGGGAAATTATACAACTGTTTTCCGCTTCCCGGTTTTGCACTGCAGTCACATGCATGTGCTACAGTTCGTTTTTTTTTAAAAATAAATAATTGTATTTTTTAATAATTTATATATGTTTTCCTCTGTTCCCTGTACTATGTCAATGGGTGAATGTTCGGATGAAACATGGCGTCCATGAACCCGTGACCACCTCGGACCCAATCGCTAACGGGATAGCTCAGAACATTCGATTCCCTAGTTGTCGCAACTCTATATACAGCTCTGGATAACCCCCCCCCCCACACACACACACACACTTTTTTCATCTCTTCTGACACACACACAAACGCACACACACACACACACACACACACACACACACACACACACACACACACACACACACTTATAGTGCAGTCCATCAGGGCAGGGTTTTGCTATCAGGGTGGATTTAATTGGGCTTTGAGGAAAGGAGAGGAAGGTTGATCTGTATCTCACTTAAGATGCGCGTGTGTGGAGTGCTGACCCCTCAGAGCTGCATATGTCAGCGTGACTCTGGGAAAACAACACCAAAGGTCAAAGAGTTGGCAAATTCAGATGAGGAACGAAGGGGGGAAATATTTCATTATTTCAATCGATCAAGGTTCAGTAAAGGTATACTACAGAACATCCCTGAGACTTCTGTACAGCGATCCGACTGACCGCTTTGGATACCACGAAGAAGTGGGATGCAGGGGGAGAGAGAGAGAGAACATGGAGAACGAGAGAAAAGGAATGATGAGGGAAAGAGAGAGAGAGAGAAAAGAAACAGAATGGCAGAATAAAAGAAATCTTGATTTTGTCTGAGAGAGTATTGATTTTTTCCTCTGGGTTGCCCATGTGCGCCCAGTCTGTTATTAGTTTAGAGACAAAAAAAAAAGTCTAGTGTAGCCAGAGAGTTGGGGGGGGGGGGGGGGGGGGTGAGAGGAAGAGGAAGAAAGAGAGAAGGGAAAAAAAGGAAGGAAACAAAGAAGAGATGGAGCAAAAGAAAGAGCAGAAATAAAGGAGAAAGAGGTAGAGTACAAAACAGATGAAAGAGGAAAAGAGAAAAAGTGAGAGAGGTGGAGAGAGAGTGAGAGAAAGTGAGGGGTAGAGGGCTGGGTGGATGCATGCCCGGTGGGGTGGACCGGTGTTGTGTGGTGCGCTGCGGAATGGGATGGCTTTGTGCGCTGGCGCGCGTGCCCGGCTGGCTGGAGATGGCAGGATTAGCGGGAGATTAAAGTGGTGATTACACAATGTCTTCGCTCTAATGATCCGCACTGTTTGTTCATCTTATCGTGGCCGCTGCACTCGATCCCGGACGCACTGGCTGATAGCAGATAACGCAAGGGATTACTCACCCCACCCCAACACTCCCCACCCAACCCCAGTCCAAACCTACCCCCCACCCGACCCCAATACTCCCCACCCAACCCCACTCCAAATCTACCCCCCACATCACCCCAACACTTCCCACCCGACCCCATTCCAAATCTACCCCCCACCCCACAACAGCCCCTCTACCCCAGCACCACCCTATTCCCTCTCCACGTCGGATTGGTAGGATGGGCCCACACTGTGGCATTCAACCCCCTAGAGAGAGGCAAAGTGTTGGAAGGAGGGCACGGCCAAATGCCAAACGCTCAGGGAGAGAGAGAGAGAGAGAGAGAGAGAGAGAGAGAGAGCGCGAGTGGGAGAACAAGAAAAAGAGGGTGGGAGGGAGGGAGAGAGAGAAAGAGAGAGAGAGTGGGAGAGGGAAAGAATAAGAGAAAGGGGGAGTGAGAGAGAAAGACTATGAGACAGTGCGAGAGAAAGAGACAGACCAACGGAAAGAGACAGAGAATTATAGATGACAATACGTTGCACCGTGCTGTTAACCACCGAGCCCCAAGGAGAGCATTAGCGGGCTCCCCTCTGTGAGTGTTGTCTGGTGGATGCTGTGAGCTTGGAGGGGCTGTGCAGGAGCTCCAGGCACAAGACATACTGAATATGTACTGTACAGTGTGGGCACCTGTGTGTTGCTATGTCTGGTATGAGTTTTTATTGTATTAGTGTTGTGTCATGTGTATGTATTATGCTTGTGTGTGTGTGTGTATGTGTCATATCTATCTTAAGTGCTTGTGTGTTGTTCATCAGAGCAGAAGGGCTGTGTGTGGTATGTATAACAGAGTTATAGAGAAAGAGAGCGAGACAGTGTGTGTGTGTGTGTGTGTGTGTGTGTGTGTGTGTGTGTGTGCATCAGAGGAGTGTGCACCCTTCTCAGTGCCTGCACACCGCTCTGATCTCCCCATTACAAGGTCGATTAAGCCACTAATCCCCAAAATACACGCGTCCAACAGCACGACAGTGGAGCACGAGAGAAACCCGCTCACAAGGCGCGCTCGCTCTCCCTGCCTCTCTCGGCTTAAGCCACACTGCAATCCAGCACTCCACTGAGCATGGTTAGAGGAGACCCGCGCGTGTGTGTGTGTGTGTGTGTGTGTGTGTGTGTGTGTGTGTGTGTGTGTGTGTGTGTGTGTGTGTGTGTGTGTTTTACCTCCATCGTCGCAACACAGGATTAATGGGATGCCGGCTACTGTACACACCACACATGCAGGTTTTTTTTTTTCCCCCTTTTTACGACTCTTCGCAAACATGTATCACGGCTCTTTGGGGAGACATGCAGAGCATGCTCTGTGTTCCATCAACCAATTTATCTTTTAATTAATGTGGTAAATTTATTTCTTTTGCTTTTTTTATATGAGTGGCAGATTTAATATGGATTTGTTAGCGTCAGTGAGATGGAACATTTTATAAGCATTTTATAAGCATCAGCCTTATGCAAAAAAACTTATACTTAATCAAAGATTGTGTGTGTGTGTGTGTGTGTGTGTGTGTGTGTGACAGAGAGAGAGTCAGAGAAAGAAAGAGAGGAGGAGCTAGACAGACAGGCCTCTGGGGCTCAATCACCTGTAGGTTCCACTGGACTGTGAATGACCATCCATCACTCAGCAGTCCCATCACACACCCCATCTCCTCATTCCCCACCTCCTCATGCCCCCACCACACACCCCACCTCCTCAAGCCCCCATCACACACCCCACCTCCTCATGCCCCCACCACACACCCCACCTCCTCATGCCCCCACCACACACCCCCACCTCCTCATCCCCCACCACACACCCCACCTCCTCATGGCCCCCATCACACACCCCCACCTCATCATGCCCCACCTCCTCATGCCCCTATCACACACCCCCACCTCCTCATGCCCCCATCTCACTTGCACCCAGGAGCCTTCTTGCTCCTCTCTCTGTTTGCTGTGCCACATCAGATGGACCTAACATCCCCCCAACCTCCTTGCCCACCCCCCTCAGCATGATCCCCTTTCTTCGCCCTCGTCATCGCCGAGTGGAGGGCCCGTTGTCTCCGCCGCCACCCGGCTCCTGTGTTGCCTGTCCTCCTCCCCCTCGTCTCCCACTCCCGTGTGCCGCACGCCTACTGTCAGTGCGGCATCGCGACACACCTTCAAAATAGCCATCTGTGTTCCTGTCATCAGCAGCTTTCACCAATTACTTTAGCCGCTGCTGCTACCTCGCCGCATGCCCGTGACGGTGGCTTTTCTAGCACATAGGCATTCGCACAGGAGCCTGCTGACAGATGAGAGAGAGTGAGGGAAAGAATTCATTATCACCTGACGGACCGGGGTAATTAGCATGCAGTAATGCAAGCGATGAGGACTTCATTTCTGCGGCTTATTTATTATTTTATGAAAATGAATGATCAGTTATGGTGGCTTTGGGGATAGACTATAGGCTACACGCTTACACATAATTCATCGCGCATAATGAATTTCCGTCACCTTTTCCGAAAGGTTTCGCTCATGAATTATAAACCTGCTCATAATTTTATGGGAATTTGAGTTGTTGTGGGATTAAGTAACTCTGTTGTGGGCTTAAATAAATCTTTTAGTAACTTGCCAACTAATAATAAAGTCTTTACCACCGTATGTTATGTGTGTGTGTGTTTTAAGAGGGCGTGTCTTTCACATATCCTAACCAAAAAGCTTAAACTTTGTTCTTCTCTAATGATATGTCTGCACATGGCCCACCAGTCAATAGTGTTTATTTCCCAGGTGAAAGCAATTAGAGGGCAATTGGGTGAGACATTTATTAAAAAGAAGGGAAAAAAATGAATTTCCCATGAGAGAATGAGAGATGATGATGCAGAAGACTTTTCATACAAGAGATAATGATATACAGCATGACTTAGAAAACATAGCAAATATAATGGTACTAATTAACACTCCATGGTCATTAATGTTATTGCTGATGGTAATGGGAACAGTGTTCTCTGCTGTGAGGGGGCAGGTGCAGTGCTGCTCAAGGTAGCAACTGTTCCTTGGGGAAAAAAAGATCTTTTTGGATTCTTTGACTGTGTTTACTCTTTCCTTCATGTTGCTTTTCTGTTCTATATTGTCTCCTACTCACAAAGTCATGGCTTGGTCCACCAGAGAATTGCAACTAGGATTGCAGAAATGTGAAAGGTTTCCACCGTGGCAAGTCCCTGGACTGATTTTATGGTGTTTGTGGTGCCTTGCCGCCCTAGTTACTACGAGAGCCACATAGTCATGTAATATTATGGAGTAGCAAGTTACTCCCTGGCTTTAGGAGTGTCTGTAAAGTGGATGTCTCTTAAACAGGAATTAAAGCGTGACTTTAATATTTCAGCACAGGACTGAATGGAAATCTTAATGTGTGTGTATGTGGGTACATGGGACATTGGTGTCTGAGTGTGTGTGCCTCTTTACATAATGTTGAGTCTGCCTTTAAGACACTGTAAACTTCATATATGCCAGAATCTTACTAAATCTTAGAAGTCACTTCCCTTAAGCGTGCCCATTTTTCATAGCCATCATGTGGGACTTGATGTAACAGCTCTGTGATCTATGCAGTTGAACAAAACCCACAACGCCTCCTGGAAAAGCTTCCAATTTGGTTGGGTGCCTGCCAGAAATGTCTACCCTTGACAAACATGCACAGTTGTCATCCCTCCAGGGGTATGAATTGATAGAGCACGCAAAGTTGGTTAGAAGTTTGAATACTGAATGCAAACCATTTTCCCACCAACCTAGTGGGAAATTGCAATCACCCTATGAAGTTGCAGTTCCTAGCGTTTCCGGTACTTGCCTAAGGTGCCAACTTCCAAGGGGAGAGCCATGGAAATGTATCAGAGAGTGGACACACTCCCACCTTACCCACTGAAATGCAATTTTTTTTTAGCAGAGGTGGTGTACAAAACAGCTCGGTCACTTCAGGGACTAACTGCGCCTAGACTGCCACTGGGCACCGTACATGTCCGAAACACTGTGTGTGATGAATAGAAAGACTGACTGTGGAGACTGGCCAATTTAATAGTCCCTTGCTTATTTCACTCTGGGAAAGCAATTAATAGCACAGCGTAACAAAGACTACTCAATCTAGGGGAAAAATTAAAATCTATGGGTTGCATTTTCATCACGGGCAAGTGAAAGCAGTGAATATCTGGCCAAGACAGGGTGGTGCAAATAGTCTTACGTAAGGTTGTTTAACTTGATGGATACTTTGCCAGACAAATACAAAAAAAAAAAATATGAAATTCAAAAAGAAGGAAACTTTTCCCAGCATTTAATAAACCTCGGGAGCCCTTGGTGATGCCCAAGGTCTGTGTGTTTCCTGTTTTTTAATAATAATTATTATTTTACTGTGCAATTACATGGTGCTGTCGAAGGACTGATGCCGGCCGGAGAAGAACAGGTGATCAATCAGCCCCTAATAAGACTCCAGGAGAGCCTGCTGAAGATTGACTGCTGCTCGTATCCAGGGCAACTCATTCACTTCCTAATCAGAGCCTTCCCAGGGGGCTGTGCATGCGAATACTACCACTGCAGCCGGCTTTCTGCGGGACATCGTGTCCCTGATCACCCTGTCCTTCCCTCCCCTCTCCTCGGCTCCTTCCATCTTTTCTTCTGCACGTTCCAGACTGATCTGTAGTCTTCGCCTTCGACTGCTTTTAATAGTTTTCATTTTTCCCCTGAAGGCAAAATTAACAGCCAGAAGGTTAACAGGTTAAGGAAAAAGGGAGGTGGAAGGGGGGGGGGGGCGTTAGAGTCACGCTGAATGGGTCAGAATTAAAAAAGAGAAGGAGATTGAATAAGTTATTTAATGAAATCAAAATTGTAAGTATCTAAAAGGTGATTTAATTAAAGGAAGGGGCATACTGTACTTTAATTGGATTTTCCCAGACCTCTTCATTTGATCAGTGCTCTTTTTTTCCTCCATTAGAAACTGGAGGATAAGTTGCTAAACTTGCTCCTCTTTGCTCAGTGCTTTATGGTTCATCTGTATGCTGAATGGAGCTCGTTGCTTGTTACCATCATTATGGTGATTATGGAAGTTTGGCCTTTTATACACCCACACGCACTACGCCATCTTGGATCCAACGGAAATCCTCACTTGTGCCTTCATAGTACTATGGCCCCTGTGCACCCAGTGCAAAGCATTGTGGGTAAATTAGATGTACTGTTGCCTTTCTATTTTAAGCCATCCCTCAGTGTGTGTGTGTGTGTGTGTTATCCATTCATGAACAAGGATGGGGGGGAATCCCAATATCTATGCTTAGGCTTAATGGCATTAAATCCCTTTGTCTTTTCACAAAAAGAACCGTCAGCTGTCACTTAAATCCATAAAGACATAGGCAGACCATTGTGTCATTTTGAAACCTGTCTCCATTGCATTATATGGAGAGAGAGAGAGAAAGAAATTAGACATCATGAAATATTCATCAGAATAAAAAAAAAACACAGGCATTTTTGTGATGCTTGGAATTGGATACATGCAACCTGGAAGAGTGTGAGAGAGAGACAAGTCTGAAAGGCTAGACTAGAGATGCGGGGAATTTGTGCTCTGCTCTAAAGCACACCCTAGGGAATGGGCTTTGAGTGAAAAGTTCTTGTGTGTGTGTGTGCTAAAATCCCCTTCACACTCGCTCTGTCCTCACTTGTACAGCAACCTGCGTCGCACCGCCCTCCGCTAACACTGTTGTCTCGTAGCCCAGCGGGGTGTCTCCACACCCGTGTGTGTGCTGTCGAGGCAACGGAGGACATCTGCCTCATTTCCACCAACTGCCTGCCTTGTTGCTTCCCTTCCCATCAAGGCCACTTGTCCTCCCGATGCCCAGAAGGACTGGCTGCCTTGTTTACAAGATTCATATTTATGCAAAGTCAGATAAGAGTACAGCACACACTACAAGGTTTCAAGGCTTGGCGGTATGATGTGTGGTAAATAAACTATACGCTTAACTACATTAAGTTGAAGACCTGAAGTATTCAATGCAATTTACTCTCCAGTTATTGGTCTATAATTTGCATTCATTTTAATTCCGTGTGCCAAACAACACACACACACACACACACACACACACACACACACACAGACAGACAAACACTCTCAACAGATGTGGTCTGAAATAAACCCTGTAAAAGTGTTGTTTGTGTATAGTATTTTCCGAGCTGCTCCATACTCTGTGGTGGTGTGTTTTTCTTGTTAAAGAAGTTCAAATGTTAAGCACAATATTTATATCCACAGCTCTTGCAACCATGCAAATTTATGACACAGTAAGGGGAAAAAAAACAAGTTGGTGGACAAATAAACACAAACAAACTCATCAACAGGCGCTCCTGTTTGGCCATTCGACACCTGTTCTGCTTCTCGCCAGGAAAGCATCCTCCTCTCAAAGCTGGTGCTGTCCCTCCAAACTGAACCGAATCTTCCACTAGAGTATTATGCTCCGCAGTTTCATTTTCGAGTCTGGTGCCTCGGAAGGAGCACAAGCACATTTTCACAGCTGCTAGCTCCACATTTGGCTGGTGGTTTTGTCGCCATCAAAGTCGTCCATATGCCTCTTTTTTTTCTTTGATTGGAAGCATACCACCACATAGAATAATATGAGATGTGTGAAATAGATACAGCTAAGCCTTAAAGGTCCTATCATTTGTCTGTTCAAAAGATAAATGTTTCAAAACAAAAAAACAAAAGTGATGTTTGCTTTTTTCCCTCAAATTGTTTTGTACCTTCTGTGCATGTTGATTGTCTGTTTCAGGTATATTTGCATATTTTACATTTTTAGGTACTACAGTATGGCCCCTGTGATAATTTGTATGTGTTGGTTTAGATGGAATGACCATTCAGTTCCTGTATTGGGAAAACAGCTTAATGCAATACAGTTAGAGGTCAAATATAGTAAAAAAAAAAAAAAAAAAGACGTCTGTAAAACCCAACAAACACTTTTCCACAAAATCTTCTGAGTCTACAAATCTATAATTGACAGGCTGGCTTTGTGAAAGAGAGGTGGAGAGGTTGAGGAAATGATGGAGGGAAAGATTGAAAGGAAGGGATAGGATAAGAGAAAGAAGGATGGAAGGGGTTGAGCGAGAGGGGGAGGGAGAGGTTGGGAGTGAAGCCTTAGGGGTGCCTTCTTTCTGGCTAGGCTCTCGAGATGTTCTGCCTGAAGGTTTGCAGGTTAAATGTTTCTCCAGCCGTCTTCCCCCCTCCCTCTGATCATGACAGCCCTGCCATGTTCCTCCATTGCCAGACACCTCCACCGCTTGTGGAAGTCGACAGTTTCATTTTAGTCTGGGTGATCGGGAGGAAGCGAAGGAGAGCTAGATTGCAGGAGGAGGGGGGGCTGGTGTGGTGAGGGATGGTGTGGTGGGAGAGAGAAGGAGGGAGAGTGCATTAAAAAACTACCCCTGCTAGAAATGCCAGCTAAAACAGACAGGGAAAACAGGGAAACAAAATAGAATTGTGTGATCAGTGGTTCCGTCTCTCTCTCTCCATCTCTTTCTCTCTCTCTCCCTTCTGACAGGTGACAATGAGAGAGAGAGAGACAGAGTAAGATAGGGAGATGCTGGATCAGGCGTTTTCTCCCACGAATAAATATTTCCGCCTCTTTCATTATTAATCATAACTCATGGGGATTGGAGTGTGCGGCGGCTCCCTGTCAATTAAGTGCACATCAGTGGAGACAAGCTCACCTCTTGCAGCCCTGTCCCACCTACCCCTCTCATCCTCCCTTTTTCCCTCCTCCCCTCTCCTCTCCTCTCCTCTCCTCTCCTCTCCTCTCCTCCCCTCTCCTCTCCTCTCCTCTCCTCTCCTCTCCTCTCTTCTTCTCGCCACTCTCCTTCCCTTTCCCTTCCCAACAATGCAATTCTCCATGGTAGACATGGTAGACATGGTAGACTTGGTAGACTTCTGTAAGCTCATTAGTTTCTTGCCAGGCACCGACTGCATCCCAAATGCAGAATTACTCTGGTATTCCTTTTTCTTTCCCGTCCTCCGCATGCCAAACACCAGCCTCACTGGAGCCGGCAGCAATTATTGCGAGGACTGGTGATGATGATGATGATGATGGTGAGATGTCGGGGCCCGATGGGCTGCTCTTCAGCTTTTGTACAGCTTGATGAAGCTGTGAGTGAGTGTCCAGTGCTTTCATTATCAACACAGTGTCCTCGCAACACCAAGAAATGAATGCAATGTGTGTGTGTGTGTGTGTGTGTATGTTAAGCCGTAGCCTCAAGTGCTTGTGCACTGAATAGACAGGTTCATGTGTACTTGTTGTCACTATGGCCTTGTGATAAAGAATTGCATTTTAGTATGAATTGCAAAGAAAAAAATAACTTGTACATTTGCTGTTCTCTTCTCTCAGCTGTCAGATGTAGTGTCTCATTTTAAGCCCTCCTTTTGCCCCTCTGACATCATGACCTCTCGACTTTTCAAGGAAGTTTTTAGTATACTCTGCCCCATTATACTAGCTATTATAAACTGCTCTTTATCCAATGGTACTGTCCCCTCTAGCTTTAAGCATGCCATAGTCCAGCCTCTGTTAAAAAAGCCCAGTCTGGACCCCAGCAACCCCCAACATTTTAGACCCATCTCTAAGCTACCTTTCCTTTCTAAAATCTTAGAAAATGTGGTTTTCCAGCAGCTTTCCTCCCACCTAAACAACTGCAACGTATTGGATAAGTTTCAGTCAGGCTTCAGAGCCCTTCACAGCACAGAGTCTGCCTTACTCAAAGTTTATAATGACATTCTGCTCACCGTAGACTCTGGTTCATGTGCTGTCCTTCTCCTTCTTGACCTCAGTGCTGCATTTGACACTATAGACCACAACATTCTGCTGGCATGCCTACATGACAAAGTAGGACTGCAAAGCCCAGTCCTGAACTGGTTTAGGTCCTATCTGGAGGACAGAACCTTTTGTGTCAAAGTAGGTAACCAGTCTTCCTCCATTGCTGCAAGTAAATATGGTGTCCCCCAAGGTTCCATTCTAGGCCCCCTGCTCTTCTCCCTACATGCTGCTCCTGGGCTTCATCCTCCAGAAGCACAACATCCAATATCACTGCTATACTGATGACACATAGCTCTATCTGCCCTTCAGTCCAAATTGCACTTCCACCCTCAACAAAGTGTTTAGCTGTCTTGAGGATATCAAATCCTGGATGGCATGCAACTTTTTGCAATTAAATGAAAGCAAAACAGAAATAATTCTATTTGGCTCTCCCTCCTCTGTCGCCAACCTAGGCAATGCACTTGGTCCTCTCTCACCTAACCTGCATAGCCTAGTCAAAAACCTGTGCGTTCAGCTAGATGGGTCCTTGAATTTTAACAAACAAGTCAGCAGTGTAGTCAAAAGCAGTTTCTACCAATAGATAGATAGATACTTTATTGATCCCCAGGGTAAATTCAAGGTCTCAGTAGCATACAGACAACACACACACACATTCATTAACAGCAGATATACTAAATATACTAAAATACAAATTATACTAACTAACACTTAATCTAAATCAATTCTAAAAAACAGTATCCACATAGTGGTGATTAATCAATCAAGAGGCGCTTGCAATGACTGAGGCAGGGACTGAGCCTGTGATTCTCTGTGCATAGTAAGGTAAGCTGCTCTGTGTGAGTGAGTGTCATGGTGATAGTGCAATGGTGATAGTGGTCATGGTGATAGTGCAAATGAGTAAGTCCAACAGTGCAACAGTGCAAGAATAGAGTCTATATATCTATATATATATAACTGTTTTAAGAAAAGGTATAAGTGTGGCCTCAGTTCGGCTATGGCATGGAGGGAGGGGTTATACATATGTGCTAATGTGCTAATATAGCACGCAAACAGTGAGGCAGAAAGACAGTGGTAAAAAGTGGCTAGTGGACAGACAGTATCCAAACATGCAGAGAAGTCTATCTCTTCTCTTTCCTTAGGTGAAGCATTGAACAGTTCAATGGCCCTGGGGACAAATTACTTCCTCAGTCTGTCTGTTGTACAAGGCAGTGAGCGAAGTCTCCAGCTGATCTGCTTAACAATAGTGCTGTGAAGTGGGTGACACTCATTGTCCAATATGTTGATCAGTTTGTTCAGGGTCCTTTTGTCAGATATTGAAGTGATGCACTCCAGTTCAGCTCCCACTACAGAGCCAGCTTTCCAGTTTATTGTCCAGGTGGAGACCCAGATACTTGTAGGTGCTTTCCACCTCCACATTGACCCCATCAATGGGGACTGGTAACAGAGTGGGCTTAGACCTGCGGAAATCCACCACCATCACCTTGGTCTTTGAAGTGTTGAGTTGAAGATGATTGAGTTTGCACCATAGCACAAAGTCCTCCACCAGGCTCCTGCACTCCTCCTCCTGCCCGTTCCTGATACACACCACAATTTTGGTCTTATTTATTTTTATTTATCTTATCTATTTTCTTGTCGCTGCTACTAATGCTGTCTTGCCACAAATAATCACACTTAGTTTGTGATGTATGGCCTTTGTGTAGATGTATGGTCTTATTGTTATGACTTATTAGCTAACCTTTTCTTTGTTCAGCACTTTGGCTCAACCCCTGTTGGTTTGTGTAAATGTGCTATATAAATAAATTACTTGACTTGTGCATATTTTCTTTTTCACATCTATTTGCACCAGTAAGGGGAAACCCCCAAGGGACCTCTGACTCTACCGTACCATATTGTTAAGTGAGTTGATGCTGATAAATGAAGTATATTAACTACTCTTGACAATAAAACTAAAACCTCTCTGCTAATATGATTACTCTGTCAAATAGGCCTGAGCTTCGGTTCGGTTAGCTAGGCAAAACGTTACTAATAAAAGTTTGTTTTGGTCCACTGATGACAGTCAGGATCATCTAGCCAGCTATATTGTTCAATTCATGTCATGTCTATACGAATACTATTAAGGTAGGGTGAATGATAAGATCATTTACATGTTTGGTGGGTTGTTAAAGGGGCCATATTATGCAAAACTGACAGTTTTTCTGTGCCTTTGTACCTCCATTTGGGTCTCTGATGCTTCTACAAACACTCCAGGTATAAAACAAAACCGTGTCATGCGTTGAGTTTTTGTGGGTTAGTTGAGAGAGGTTGATGTCAGAAACTATGCGGCTTCTGTGAGCTAGTCAGAAATCTCCCTCATTGAGACGTCACAATAAGGGAAATTTGAATATTACTACCCCCCACCCCATCGAAAAATTACCACCCACTAGGTTAGGAACTTCCTGTCAAAGATCCTCCATTTTGGTCATAGCCTATCGTTTCCTACAGTAGGCTAGGCTACACTAAATATCCAAACGTCTTTTACGCACCTGATATCATTCATATTTCAAGTATACAAACAGAAACTCCCCAAGACACATCTCGTTCTTGTTGGCATATTTAAGCAATATGACACGAGTGGGAGCGGAGTTGGTAAACAATATCACCGCGGCTGTAATTTAGCTGGAAGCTACCCAGGCCATCCGGTAATAGGCAGCCAATTTCACAAATGCTTTTAAACTTTTGAATAAGATACATCAACTCTACTGGGCTTATACACCGACCCAAATAAAGTTTTACCCATTATCGTTTAACATTGTTAGACCATGTTACATCATACTGTACATCCAGGTGTCTGAATTGATTCTGCTATGGTGGTTATTGTATTTAGCAGACGTTTCGGCTAAACTCCATAACTTGACTATTAGGCTACTTTACTACGGAAATTCAAACAGAACCGTCAATGACGTTTGTCATACATTCTTTATTATTCCTGCATAACAAATTGCATTTTATCACTGGCAGTCGGAGGCTTTCTGGTGGAGAATCCCCCATCGCCTTGTCACCAACCGACTCATATTCCCTGGCTTACGACCTATGCTTACAACCATAAACGTAAACATGGAATCAGTTCCAGAGTGGGGCGTGGCCAACAACAGCTCATTTGCATTTAAGGCAACAGTCCCCAGAAACATCCTAGTCTGAAAGGGACTGAAACTGGCAAGAATGGAGCTGCTGATAATGTGTAATCTGAGGGGAATTTTTTGCAAACATCTTTTGTGCAACCCATAGGTCTATTTTGACTTGTTGAAAAAGAAGTATAATATAGGACCTTTAACTAATGGCATCGTCTACTAGCCAGCTAGTTACAGCTAGGGTTGCCAACTTTCTGGTATGAAAACTAGATGTACCGCAGAGCGGTACAAAATATGACCGCCGCCCAGTCCATATATGATTCTAACTGTCTCACTGTATTGCATTATGCACACTCAATTCTCACTGGTATCTGCTAGACAACAAGTACCAAAACATGATTAGTTCATAGATTTCACATGTAATATACATTTTATACAACCCCACCCCATCTTCATAATTCTGAGAAATTCTTGAATTGTGTGCATGTGTGCGTGTACATGTTTATGTTTATGTGTGTGTGGGTGTGTGTGTGTGCGTGCATGTGCATGTGCTTGTGTGTTTGCCTGTTTATGTGCCTGTGTGTGTGCATGTGCATGCATGCGTATATTTGTCTACTGTGTGAGTATGTGTCATACGTAGGATTACTGTGAATGTATGTGTGTGCGTGTGTATCTGTTTATGCACATGTGTGCATATGGAATGGGTTTACATGACCCCTGGAGGCAAACATACGCAAAAAATTGGTCATCCTAGGCCCTAGGTTCTCAAGATATTCACAGAAAACTGTGTCTGCCCTACCCTCCTTTCGGGGGGTCCAGTCCAGCGGGGGGGCTACAGATCAAAAACGAAAAGCGATGGTTCCATGCTATCCATGTGGGGTTACATGCCCACCAAGTTTCGTGTACCCTGGTCTTTCAGTGTCCCGGGAATCCTTGTTGGTGTACGGTCACTAAATGTACACATAAATTATTTTATTGTAAGGCCCCCCCATGAACGAAAGTCTACGAAACTTGGCATGCATTCGGAGGGTGTCATAATGATCCTACACTTTCAATTTCGTGCAGTTTTGACCATGTCAGCCAGAGATATTGTGATAAAAACACTTAATGTTTTGCTTTTTAATTTTTAACTAGGTGGCGCTATACATGAAATAAGTGGTAATGGGATAGGTTGACATGCCCCTTTAAGACCAACATACAAAAAAAAGGTGGACCTCCTAGCCCCTACGGTTCTCGAGATATTCACAGAAAACTGTCTCCGGCCACCTACAGGCCAGTTGGTGTATAGTAACATAAATTAATTTATTTTGTGGCCCCCCATGAACGGAATTCCACAAAACTTGGCGTGCATTCAGAGGGTGTCATAATGATCCTACACTTCCAATTTCGTGAAGTTTTGACTATGTTAGGTCACAGATACCTGCAATTACAACACCTCATTTTTACTTTTTTTGTGTTTAACTAGGTTATGGAATGGGTTGACATGGCCCTTTGAGACCAACATACAAAAAAATGGTCCTGCTAAACCCTACGGTTCTCAAGATATTCACAGAAAACTGTATCTTCCCTACCCTCCTTTCGGGGGGTCCAGTCCAGCGGGGGGGCTACAGATAAAAACGAAAAAAGGAGGTTCCATGCTATCCATATGGGGTTACATGCCCACCAAGTTTCATGTACCCAGGTCTTACAGTGTCCCGGGAATCCTTGACGGAAATTTGGACATGCGAAAAATAAAAAAAAATCAAATAAAAAATGAATAAAATCTGACTAAACCTATATGACCGCCGCTTCGCTGCGCAGCGGTCATAATAATGAATGGGGGGGGGGGGGGGGTGGGGGGTATTGATGTAGGCTATGTGTGTGTATGTAATATACAGTGTTGGGAATGTTACTTTAAAAAAGGAATTAGTTATAGTTACTCACTACTTGTTATAAAAAGTAACTTTAAAAAAGGAATTAGTTATAGTTACTCACTACTTGTTATAAAAAGTAACTGAATTACTCTATGATAAGAGTAACTCGTTACCAGGGAAAGTAACTATTTGCGTTACTGTTACAAAAAAAAAGTTGCTATATGTCAAAGATTTTGGATTTTTTGAGCAGTTTTGAGCGGCTAGTTGAAATGAGTATAACAGACAGGTGTTTGTAGGCTACATAACTTTCAATATTTATTAGATAGATAGATAGATACTTTATTGATCCCCAAGGGGAAATTCAAGATATTGCACATCGACAGACCTATGGTTGACTTCAGCCTGTGTCATAGGTTTTTGTTGTGAGGCAGAAAGATCTAGCTTTTGCTGCTTGGAGGACTTTGCTCCGAGTCCTTCTTTGCTAATGGATGGCGAGCTATCATCTGTGGTGGAGGTATCGGTGTTTTTGGCCACTATCTTTAGATGCATGTGTGAGATGCTTCATTAACGGATGTCGACAAAGTCTTCGCTCCTGGACGTTCTTGCCTTGATGAATTTGAAGTAGTGCTTATATCTCCACCTTGAAATGGCCAACTTTTCGGATTGCTCCTGACCTCTGCTGTTTCGTAGAATCTCTATTTTAGCGGTTGCATGTGTGTGTGTGGCACGTGTGCTGGCAAGTGTGTAAAAACACTTGCTCTGATTGGCTATCATGAAACATGACTCTGCCTTAGCCAATCATAATCGCTTACGTCGTTATTAACCCACCTCCTCACTAGCTGTGAGCCAGGGTGCGTTCGGATTACACAGTTTATTCAATCAATGCATAGTAACGCACTGCATTAACGTCCAGTAACGTTAACGGCGTTGTAACTACGGGAAAAGTAATTAGTTAGATTACCTCGTTAGTGAAAAAATAACGTCGTTACCTAACACCGTTCTTTTAAACGCCGTTATTCCAAACACTGGTAATATACAAACCATAATGCATAAGAAACGCTTAATAAACTACGGTAACGGAATAGCCTAGAACTTGGGTACGCCTAGCCTTTGCACTTGCGGTGATGCGGCGTTAGCCAAATAAAGGACGGGACTGCACCCTTCACAAACCGTAAAAATTAAGTTTATTAGTTTTACAGTTGACTACAGTTGACAGTTCACTATAAGTCCACAGAAACAATTCTGGTTTCCTTGCACTAGCCAGTTTTGTCGTAGCCTACTCTGTCTGTTGTATGGCCTACACAGCGGGCAAGCTTTGGTCAATTTCTGTAACAAACAGTGCCACCTATAGGCCTGGGATATGAAGTAACGTGTTGAGTCGTGTTGAGATGGATCCGTTTGGACGCAAATATTCTTGATACCTTCCGTTCCAGGGAAGACGGAGGAAAAAAAGGTCGGTTTGGTACGTGTGGACTAGGCCTTAAATTGCTTCGTGAAACCCAGGACCTCAAATACTGCATGCATGTGAATGATTCACTGGGTACATTGTGTACCCAGTGGAGGATTGTGTGACTGATTGTGTCTGAAATTGCTGACAGCTGTTGACAGTTGGCCGTTGCTAATTTGGCAACACGCCAAATGCTAATAGGACACGCCAGCCCATTATTAATACGCTATTCTAGAATTAATCGAAACGAAAATTCCAAGAGATTCCGCCCCGTAACTCATTTTTTTCATGGGTTTTATGGGGTTTTACGGGTTATAGTAATGTTGTCAAATAAGCCATTACTTCAATTCATCGTGTTTCCTTACTCTCTGACAACATATAGTGATCATTATTGGAAAAGTTACAATTTATTTTCCATTATTTCCTACATACTGGTCCTTTAACTAAGAAAATCATTTAAGGTATTCTGTGCAACACCCCCTTGTGGTACCCTCAAATTTTACCGACATGCTGTATCCTTGGGGTCAATTTGACCCCAGCTAAATAAACCCTCAGAAAATTATTATAATTCATATTGTTACCCAGTTTTTTTGTGACAGGTACTTAACAAGAGTGTAATAACCACCATCAAAAGCCCTACAAAACAATCCCACTTCCCCACACCCCTTTATGAACCGTGGAACCCTGGCTGGCAATATTACCCATCCAGTGTCAGCAGCCCAAAGGCTTGCTGTTGCTTCACCTTTTGACTTATACAGTCCTGCCAAAATGGCTTATAATAATAATAATAATAATAATAATAATAACTTGGTTTTATATAGCGCCTTTCAAGTAACCCAAGGTCGCTTTACAAAAGGAGATAGGGCAGGGGAATAGAGGGGAGAAGAGAGGAGGGGGTAGAAGTGGGGTTGGGGGCAGGGTGGTTAAGGACCATAGGCCTCAGTGAACAAATGTGATTTTAGGTGCTTTTTGAACGTAGCCAGTGTGGGGGCTTGGCAGATATGGAGAGGTAGACTGTTCCAAAGGGTGGGGGCAGCAACACAGAAGGCTCTGTCACCAAAAGTCCGTAGCCTGGAACGGGGGATGACAAGCGGGTCCTTGCCAGAGGACCTCAGGGACCTTGGCTGGGAGTGATGCTGGATGAGATCGGAGAGGTACTGGGGAGCAAGAGCATTGAGGGATTTGTATGTAAGGAGTAAGATTTTGTAGGTGATGCGTGACTTCACCGGGAGCCAGTGAAGCTGCTTGAGTGTGGGGGTAATGTGTTGCCATCGCTTTGTGTGTGTGAGGATCCTGGCAGCCGAGTTTTGGACACGCTGTAGCTTGTCCAGTGCTTTGGTGGGAAGACCATAAAGGACACCGTTACAGTAGTCCAGACGGGAGGTGATGAAGGCATGTGTCAGAGTCTCCGCAACAGTGTCTGACAGTGAGGGCTGGAGTCTGCAGATGTTTTTGAGGTGGAAGAAGGCGGAATTAGTGATGTTACTGATGTGAGCTTGGAGTGAGAGGTTGCAGTCCAGAGTCACACCCAAGTTACGCACTTCTTGGGAGGACCTGATGGTAAAGCCATCTACGTTCAATAAGACATCCCCAAGTTTCTTGGACCGAGACGGAGGGGCCACCACCATGAGCTCTGTCTTGTTGTTGAGTTTGAGCAGGTTGGTGGCCATCCAAGTCTTTATGTCATGCAGGCAGTGAACTAATGATAGGGGAGGGAGATTGGTAGATGATTTAGCGCTAATGTAGAGCTGCGTGTCGTCAGCATAGCAGTGGAAACTGAGCCCATGCTGACGGATGATCTGGCCGAGAGGGAGCATATAGATGGTGAACAGCAGGGGGCCAAGCACTGAGCCTTGGGGCACGTCGTGGTTGACTGGAGCTGGGGTCGAGTTGGAATCCTTGATAATGATGTATTGCGTCCTAGTGAAGAGGTAGGAGTGAAACCAGGAGAGAGCGGAGTCAGAGAGTCCTAAGGCTTATATGTAATATGTACTTGTATATGTAATAATGATAATAACAATATGTTCTCATACTATTACAATAATAATATCCATAACAATAATAATATCCATAATCCATAAAATATTCATGTATCTTATGTTTCATACAGCTGGGGTCAAACTGACCCCAAGGAACACCAATGTACAACATATTTGTACAGGACATTGAAA
The DNA here is from genome assembly GCF_018492685.1 of Alosa sapidissima. Lineage (NCBI taxonomy): Eukaryota > Metazoa > Chordata > Actinopteri > Clupeiformes > Clupeidae > Alosa > Alosa sapidissima. The sequence goes on along the minus strand of NC_055959.1, from coordinate 3,059,785 downwards.
ACATATTATTGTACAAAGTTCATGCTTACTCTGTTGTACCCTTCAATTGAAGAAAAGTCATGAAACATGAAGCAAAAAAAAAAAAGTGAACCATATATTTTATGATGTTAAACGTTGCTTGGGGTCAAATTGACCCCAAGGATAACAGGAGGGTTAAGTAAACCCCTTAGCTAAGGACAAATTAAGCCCTAAAGGTCATACTTAAGGTGCTTCGTGAAACCCAGGACCTCAAATACTGCATACATGTGAATGATTCACTGGGTACAGTGAAGCTGGGTGGCAGGAGAATTGTGTGACAGGTCCTAAATTGCCGCGGTGTTTTTAAAAGACTGAGAGGGAGAAAGACAGCAAAGGGTTGCAGCATGCTCCATGTTCACTCCTATTGAATTCAGGATGTGTTACATTCATAGCAATTATAGCAAAAGTTAATTTAAGGAAATTAAAAACTACCATTTGAAGAGAAAGGGAACCTAGATGAAATATAATACAGGTAGATTCACCTTTTTAGATTTGATCAGTCAGCTTGTTGTGAGGCATGGTTTAGTTGGTAGCAGCAGAAGGAACCTTTTGGTACAGTAAGTACTACTCTACACACACACACCATCTCACACTACACACACACACACACACACACACACACACACACACACGGGTGCTCATACACACACACTTGCATACACGCACACACACAGGCACACACGCACAGAGTCCAGGTTGAGTCAACAAGCACTTAGCACTTTGTGTCACCTCTGAGAACATTTGCCTTTGTCGTAACCCCCCCACCCCCATGTACATCTGAAAAATACAGCAGTGAAATTACACCCTTAAGTCTGCCATTTTCTCTCAGAACTGCCAGGGAGATGAAGTGTGAGTAAACGTCTTTGCTTTTGTGCTTCCAGACGTCTTTGACTGGGAGGTTATCAGCCACGTCAGACCAGGAACGGCTAGCTAAGTGAAGCTTGCTGTAATGTCGCAAGCTCTCTTGGGCAACCGTGTCTTGAAGGCAGCTATAAGATGTTTGACGCAGAGGCACAAAAACAGACAGAGGGAGAGGGAGAAAAACAGAGCTTTGTTTGCTTCAGCAAGTCTCAGCCTTCTTTGTGGTGATTTGTGCTGCCGAAGTCTGAACCCAACTCCAAGAGAAAAGAAAAAGACAAACAGCAAGAGAGAGAGAGAGAGAGTGTAAGTCTATGTGTATGCATTTGTGAATGTGTGTGTGTGTGTATGTGTTTGTGTCTGTGATTGTGTGTCAGGGAGACAGATGCGACAACAGCAAACTCTTTATTACAGATGTCTGTTTGGCTGGAGAGCAGAGATAATGACGGCCATGTTAACGCCAGCAGTATGAAAACTGAGTCATGAAGACTGAGTCTCGATGAAGGGAGGTGACTGAGCTTCTTGAGGGGATGATTAAACAAGAGCATTGAAGAGGAGGAGATGGATAGGGAAAATGGAGAGAGGAGGTGCCATGAAAGAGTGGGATGGTTGTGAAGAGAACAAGAGAAAGGTAGCTAAAGAAGTGAAAATTAGCTAGTGGGAGCAAAAAGAAACAAGTGAAATTGTTGGTGGGCTGAGAGTGAGAGAAACAGAGAGAGGGAAGGAGAGAGGGAGGGAGAGAGGGAAAAGGAGTCAGATAGCCAGAATGTTAACAGTTGACACGTTCATTATCCCGGGCTGTGCAGAGTGCATGTTTCCAGATTGAAAGGTGTGAGTATCTCCCATTAGGGGCTCTCTGGCTCCAGAAATACACCCATCACGCCTCCAGTGTCCGCCAGCCAAGCCGCACCGCATCACACCGCCCAGCTGCAGGGCGGGCAGGCAGGCCTGATTGCCTTCAATTTTCCCCTGACACACCGGCTCTGAAAGCACTCCAGGTCCTGGGTCAAAGTACACGTGTGGAGGTGGGTCAGATTCATACGACACATAGTGTTTGAGGGGCTGACGGGGTGTGTGTGTGTATGTGTTGGAGTTTGTTGGTGTGTGTGTGTGTGTGTGTGTGTATCTGTATATGCCTTCAGGCATTAAAGTGTTTTTGGGGGGAGAAAGCAAAGCGAGAGAAAATAAGGAGTGGAGGAGTCCATTTGAAGCATTTTGTAAGTACACACACATACACACACACGATCCCCCAGCACACACACACACAAACATCCACCCTCCCACACACACATACCTACGCACAGCTCAAACACTTTCAGGAGTGCACACATATGCATACACATAATTACACATACACACATACACACCTATGCGACTTCATCACTCTGTTGGCCGTGTGTGGTGGTGGACCCATCAGTGTGACGGCCTCGTCAGCCACCCATATTAAACGCATTAAATGTGACGGCGGGCGCCCCATTAATCTGCAGTGAAAAATGACAGCCGCACTATCGGGCCCCAACCACTGCCGCCACAGGCATGGGCTTAGCTGGCTGCCAGGCAGGTAATATACGCCACGCCACAGATAGCGCCGTGATTGATTGGCTCGGCCGCCTCTGATTGGGATCCGCCGGTGTAATACCACATTGTCTCTCGTTATCTTCAAAAAAAAGAAAAGAGAAAAAGATTAGTGCAAGGTAGAGAAGAAGAGAGAGAGAGGACAGACACACACACGCACACATATACATACACACGTACACGCAATCTGTCTGAAAGCTGAGAGTAATGCGTTTTTAATTAATAAAAAGCGAGCCAAAAAACTCTCGGACAGTGGAGGCCACTCTCTCTGGGAGGCGTGATGTGGAGGAGCTCTGGGCGGAGGTGTTCTCTTGGCTCCCCTCTCTCCCCGCTCAGGCGAGCTGGGAGGAGGCTTCTCTCGCCCCCCGGCTCAGGAGAGGGGCAGCAGGGTCAGGAGTGTGCGCACGCCGGGCTTATTCATTTATGCCATTATTTAAACACTGGTTAGCATTGGCATCGCATTAGCACAGACCTTGAGGATGGCTCTCTGATTTGAATTCGAAAGGCACTCGCTGCTGCTGTGGTAAGCAGATGGCTCAAGCTCAGTACTCTTACATGCCGTGTGTGTGTGTGTGTGTGTGTGTGTGTGTGTGTGTGTTTGCTTCAGCTGATTTTTATGATTTTTTTTCTCAGCCTCCCACTCGAGTGATGTCTCACTGCCGGGTGTGTGAGTGTGTGTTAAGGTGGGACTGTTGGGCTGTGTGTGTGTGTGTCCAGATCCACTAGGTGTCTCTCTTCAGACAGGCAGGGCAGAGAGAGGTCACTGTGTGTCAGGGCACTGGGAGGCTCTGCTCGCTTGTGTCATCCTCTCGGGTCCCTTCGCCTTCTCTCTTAACTACCGTTTCTCTCACTCTCCCTTTCTCTCTCTCCCTCTCTCTCCATCACTCTCCCTTTCTCTCTCTCCCTCTCTCTCCATCACTCTCCCTTTCTCTCTCTCCATCACTCTCCCTCTCTCTCCTTCTCTCTACCACTAGTACTACTGTTCATTATGTCTCTGTCTGTCTCTTTGTGTCTGTGTCTCTCTCTCTCCTTCTGAATATCTCTCCATCTCTCCGGCTTTCCATTTCTCTCTCCCATATCTCTGTTTTCTCTCTTCCTCTATCTCTGGCTCCTCTGCTCTT